>NC_057813.1:575180524-575182367 GCF_018294505.1 Triticum aestivum | reverse complement strand
CACCGAGGTTCGCTGCTGCCTCATTTTGCGTGCCGCCGGTTTTTTTAAAAACCCGGGCGGTTTTTCTTCGGTTTATTTTCGGTTTTTAGATTTTGTTTTTTATTAGATTGGTTTTTTTTGGTTCGGTTAAATAGCGAGCGTTCGCTCGTTCTTTCGCTTTAACGAACGCGTTCGTCAGATTAGTTTAGTTAACGAACGTCCGTTCGTTAACCCGTTCGTCGTTTTTTTTTCTCGGATTTAATCCGCGATTTTTCTGATCGCGATTCCTGATCCGATTTTCGTTTTAGTTTGACTTTTCGCTCGTTTATCGGAATCAGGCGATTCAAGCGCCTGGAGTTTCGTCTCGAAACCCTCTTTCCGAATAATCAACTTAAACAAGTTTTTGCCTCTGTAAAAATTGACTTAGATCCAGATTAGTAAAACGAAGCTATTTTCTTTCGCCGTTTGATTTCCGTTGTTTTGTTTTATTTGATTTCCTTTTGCAAACCGGAGTTCTTAAGTTGAACTTTTTGGTTAGATCTTTTATTCGAGTTTTACCTGTGCATTAGATGAGTACTTAATGTATGCTTGTTTGGTTGTCTGTGATAGAATACCCGGAGTGCGCCGCCTGTTACTTCGAGTATCTAGGTTTCACGGATCATCAGCAAGGCAAGTAACACTTTGACCATACCTTTTCTACTACCTAGTTTTTATGCATTAGATCTATCCTCAAACATTGCATGATTAGGATATAATTAAATTGAGGGTCTTGGGAAGTAGATTGAGGTAGTACCTATTACCTGTTTTATTGTCAAACCCTTGGGAGTTACTTCTACGTTTGCTTTTTATGCCATGCTATGCTAGTAGACGTGGATTGGGTGAGTGTAACCATGACAGATGTGAGTTTGATAATTAATGGTTTATTTAAGGTGGCAACTTAAACACACATCTGGGTGGATTGAGGCACCTGGTTTCTATCAGGACTTGCCTGTATTTTTTCGGACCGCCACCCAGGCTCAAAGGGATCATGAGATTATTCAAACTAGAAACTTCCGTGTGCAGCCACAAGCCATTATGGGCTCTAGCATAGTTGGTTAAGTTGTGCGAACTCTTACGGGTAGACTAGCAGATGTAGGGGAAAGTAGGTGTACTGGTCTACCCACATGTAAGGTGCTAGTGCTTCTGAAAGACTATGTCTCGATCATCCGTTTCTCAAACATCATGTAGTGCGAGAAATCTAACGGAGGAGATCGAGTCTTGCGGGGAAAAGTGCGCAAACCTCTGCAGAGTGTATAAACTAATTATGGTTAGCCGTGTCCCCGGTTATGGACATCTTGAGTATCTAGTACTTGGATATCATGTGAATCTCATCATGTTACCTCTAATTAATATTGTTGGGATGTTAATGAGTATTTTTTTTATTGGGATTGAAAATGCTGTCAACCATTCTCAAAGTTTAACAACCACCATGATAGTTAAATGAATTTATTCCTTTGTAGTAGGGAAAAATTGGCTTTATGCAAACCTGTAACCATAGAGCTTTTCCACCAGCCAAATATGCATGCAGTATAGTTTATTCCATTGTTATCCTCTATGTGTTACATTGCCCGCATATTCCATGTGCTGACCCGTTTTCGGGCCGCAACATTTCATGTTGCAACAACAGCAGCAACAGCAACAAAAACAGCAGCAGCAACAACAACAACAACAAAAACAGCAGCAGCAACAAAAACAGCAATAACAACAGCAGCAGCAGCACAACAACAACAACACCAACAACAACAGCAAAAACAACAGCAAAAACAACAGCAACAGCAGCAACAGCAGCAACAACAGCAACAGCAACAGCAACAGCAACAGCAAC
>NC_057813.1:575171981-575180424 GCF_018294505.1 Triticum aestivum | reverse complement strand
GAGTCCCTGTGGCTCACAGATACTACAACTCCAGATGCAGGTCCAGGTGATTCCGCTCCAGTTGACGATTACGAGCTCAGGTGGGAGTTCGACGAGGACTCTCAGCGATACTACGTGTCCTTTCCAGATGATCAGTAGTGGTGCCTAGTTGGGGTTATCGATTCAGGACCTTGTCGCATGTTGGGGGTCTTTTCTATTTTGGCGCCGTAGTCGGGCCATGAGTGTTTGTTTGATGGATGTTATTTATGTACTCTGATGTGACGTGGCGAGTGTAAGCCAACTATGTCTTCTTCCCCTTTTATTATATTTATTACATGGGATGTTGTAATGATTGCCTGACTTGCGACATTGCTTTCAATGCGGTTATGCCTCAAAGTCGTGCCTCGACACGTGGGAGCTATAGCCGCATCGAGGGCGTTACACGTAGTCTTCGACAGGATTAGCTATCCCCCTCTTATTCTGGCACCGATATTGCCTCTTTATACATATACCCACGCATATGTAGTGTAGATCCTTGCTTGCGAGTACTTTGGATGAGTACTCATAGTTGCTTTTCTCACTCTTTTCCCCCTTTCCCTTCTACCTGGTTGTCGCAACCAGATGCCGGAGCCCAGGAGCCAGACGCCACCGTCGACGACGACTCTTACTACACTGGAGGTGCCGACTACTACGTGCAGGCCGCTGCCGATGACTAGGAGTAGTTTAGGAGGATCCCAGGTAGGAGGCCTGCGCCTCTTTCGATTTGTATCCCAGTTTATTATATCCTTCTTAAGGCAAACTTGATTAACTTATGTCTGTACTCAGATGTTGTTGCTTCCGCTGACTCGTCTATGATCGAGCACTTGTATTCGAGCCCTCGAGGCCCCTGGCTTGTATTATGATGCTTGTATGACTTATTTATGTTTTAGAGTTGTGTTGTGATATCTTCCCGTGAGTCCCTGATCTTGATCGTACACGTTTGCGTGCATGATTAGTGTACGATTGAATCGGGGGCGTCACAAGCTCCACCGGAGCCCTAGATTGGTCCTGCCCAGGTTCCGCCTCGAGACGGCGGCGCTTCATCCCCAAAGCTTCCTTGTGATTTGTTTCAGGGCAAAAGAAACCATATAGTAGAAGATGGACGTCGGGGGCCAGCCAGGGGGCCCATGAGGCAGGGGGGCGCCCAGGGGGGTAGGGCACGCCCTCCACCCTCATGGCTGAGTGGTGGCCCCCCTCTAGTGCTTTCTTCGCCGAATATTTTTAATATATTCCAAAACTGATCTCCGTGCATTTTCTGGGCTTTTGGAGTTGTGCAGAATAGGTCTATAATGTTTGCTCCTTTTCCAGTCCAGAAGTCCAACTGCCGGCATTCTCCCTCTTCATGTAAAACTTATAAAATAAGAGATAAAAGGCATAAGTATTGTGACATATCGTGTAGTAACAGCCCATAATGCAATAAATATTTATATAAAAGCATGATGCAAAATGGATGTATCACGTGCACATATTGATCTTGGATGGTCTCCAAACCAAATAGTTTAAAGTCAAGTTGTGAAAGCATAGTATAACAACGAGACAATGAATCGGCAATAACATTTTCTTTACCCTTCTTGTGTTTAATGACATAAGGGAAAGTCTCAATGAATTCAACCCATTAGCATGTCTACGGTTAGGGGTGGGCAAATAAACCGAGGACCGAAAACCGGCACCGAATAAACCGACACCGAAGCCGAATGGACCGAAGACCGAAAATTCGGTCCTCTGTACGGTCCTGAGGTGTGAAAAACCGAAATTAGATCGGTGGTCTCGGTTTCCACACAGGATTGACCGAACTGACCGAATACACCGAAATGCTACACATTCGCCCAAATAGACTAGCAAAGCCCAGCAACCCATGTGGCCCAACAACAAAAAAAGAACGCACAGCCCACCCCAGCACAAAAGCAATAGCGAGGAAAACTTGTCCCCCATTCCTAACCTAGCCGCCACAGGTGTTTCTCTCGTTGAGTCTTGGTCTCATCCCCGGCTGGCAGTGGAACGCGGCAGCCAACGCCGGCAGTGGAGGCGGCGCGGCTGCCCGGCAGCCAGCGCGAGCCGCCAGCAGTGAGGCGGCCCGGCTGTCTGGCAACCAGCGCCCAACGCTTGAATGCCTTATGTCTTCCCTTACTTAGTGTCTTCTGTGTCTGCGTTGACTGCATCTTCTTCTCTTACTAATCACCTTTACATCCCGTTGGGATTATCTTTTGGTGGATTCACGTCCTGATAAGGACGGACGGGAAGTTCTTGCCTATCCGATCTATTTTTGCTTCCTATCTTTCTTCCACAGCTTAGATTTTCAGAGAACTTTTGAAGTTTTCCTTGCTGTCAAGCAAGATCGGTTTCGTTCAGAGTTAAACCGAGGACCGAACCGATTTTTCGGTTCACCGAAGCCTCGGTTAGGAGTTCCTCGACTGACCGATCGGTCATGTTTATTTGAAAACCGAATTTCTCAATAACCCGAGGAACCGAACCGATCGGTTCGGTTGGACCGAATGCCCAGGCCTATCTACGGTTCAGTTTTGCTTGACTTTTAATATGTTTCAAAGATTCATGATCAGAATGTATAACAAATTCTTTGGGCCATAAATAATGTTGCCATGTTTCCAAAGTCCGAACGTGAGCATATAATTCCTTATCATAAGTAGAATAATTCAGACTAGGCCCACTCAATTTTTCAGAAAAGTATGCAACATGTTTACCATCTTGTAATAACACACCTCCTAATCCAATTCCACTAGCATCACATTCAAGCTCAAAAGTCTTATTAAAATCAGGAAATTGGAGTAAGGAGCATGTGTCAACTTATCTTTCAAATTCGTGAAGGCTTCTTCCTGTGTGGTACCCTAAACAAAAGGCACATCCTTCTTTGTAAGCTCATTGACAGGTGGAGCAATGGTGCTGAAATCTCTCATAAAATGCCTATAAAAACCGCCAAGGAATTTCCTCACTTGTGTGACCGCTTTGGGCTGCGGCCAAATCTCAATAGCTTCAACCTTGGCTTTATGAACTTCAATTCCCTGTGGAGTAACAACATAGCCAAGAAAAGATACTCGGTCGGTGCAAAAGGTGCACTTCCCATGGTTACCAAACAAACTTGCATCACATAGAGCAATAAAAACAACACGTAAATGTTCCAAATGTTCCTCCAAAGATCTGCTATAAATCAATATATCATCAAAGTAAACTACCACAAATCGTCCAATGAAAGCACGTAAAACTTTGTTCATTAATCTCATGAAAGTATTAGGTGCATTAGTTAACCCAAAAGGCATGACTAACCACTCATATAATCCAAACTTAGTTTTAAATGTTGTTCTCCATTCATTACTCAATTTCATACGAATTTTACGGTATCCACTATGCAAATCAACTTTGGAGAATATTATAGAGCCACTCAATTCATCAAGCATATCATCCAGCCTAGGTATAGGATGACAATAACGAATAGTAATATTATTAGTGCCTCTACAATCAAGACACATACGCGACGTACCATCCTTTTTTGGCACTAGCATAATAGGAACAACACAAGGACTAAGAGATTTGCGTATATAGCCTTTGTCGAGCAGCTCCTGTACTTGACGCATAATCTCCTTCGTCTCCTCTGGATTGGTACGATATGGTGCACAGTTTGGCAGCGAAGCACCAAGAATTAAGTCAATCTGATGCTCAATCCCTCGAATAGGTGGTGATCCCGGTGGCACGTCTTGTGGAAAGACGTCAGTGAACTCCTGCGAAATGTTAGTGACAGCAGGAGGCAAAGAGGAAGGCACATCGTCGAATGAAAATAATGCCTCTTTGCACACAAAAGCATAGCAAACAGATTTGCTGAAATCTAGCTCATCAATATCAGATTTGGTGGCAAGTAAACATTAACTTTTCAATTTAATTTCAGAAGCAACACTAGATGATTATTATTAGGCTTCACTTTGTTGCTGTTGCTATTACTGTTGTTGTTGCTGTTGCTATTGCTGTTTGCTGAACTTGGCGTCCAACTTGGAGTCAATTGTCTACTCAACGTCATCAATCCTCTCAAGTGCCTTTCCAAATCTGACCATGACGTCTTCCACCTGTTGTTGTTGTTGTAGTAGTAGTAGTAGATGCAGGTGATGGTTGTGGAAGACACGCGAGTACTTCATTGAACTTGGCATCCAATTTGGAGTCAATTGTCTTCTCAACGTCATCAATCCTCTCCAGTGCCTTTCCAAAACCGGCCATGACATCTTCCACCCGTTGACTCAACATTTGCTGAAATTTATCATGAAGCTCCTTCTTCGTCATGTTCTCCTAGTAAATCTCGTCGGCTTGTGGTCCTGCCATGGTTAGCAGAAATAGAAACACACAAGAATATGATCCTACAAACTACTAGAAAGTGGCAGTGTGTCACAAATCTGTCAAGCAAATCTCAAATTCTTACTAGTTCTTACCCAACAGCAAGTGGTGACTGGCAACCGTTGTAGTCAAAACTCTCAAAGTTTGGATAGAGCAATTACCGTTGTAGTCACGTAGATCTATATGGAGCTGGGAAGGCTTAATATGGTAGCAAAAAGGGTCAGCAATAATCAATTCAGAGATGCAAAGTTGAATAAATGCTCAATGACGGTACTGTGCTGGTCCTAGGCTAGACCGTACTAGAGACGCGAGCCTAGAACACTAACAAAATTATGGCGCGACACGTAAACAAGGGAAAAGCACACTTTGGAGAAAAGTTTTTTTCGCTTTATTTTTTTGGTGCTATTTTTTGCGGTCCTCTTTTTTTGCGAAAAATCACTGTAATGGCGAGTGTCTCCAAACTCTTCGTAGGTCAAAATAATAGGATAGGCACGAACATATGACACATGTATACATGAGTAACTTTCATAGTTCATATAAGTGAAGCTCTTATTCATTTCAAAAGTTTGACAATGTTCATCATTAAACCATCCCAACATTGGTGAACAAACCTTACTTGCATTAAATTTACATGCTACAACATGCTTAAATAAGGTAACATGCAATAAGTCATTTGACACAGAATCATCACCAAGATTAGAGGTCATATCAAAATGATTAAACATTGGTTATTTTGCATCAATAGTTAATTTGATAGGTGCACTCAAAATTGTTGGTATTTCAGTTGTTTGATCACATGACACATTCATGACAGTAACATGATTCTCTAAAATAGGTGGTGTGCTCAAATCAAACGTAACTCGACACATGATGTATTCAAGTTAACACGTAACTCGACACATGATGTATTCAAATCAACACGTAACAAATTAAGTATGCGTCCTTCTCGTGTGAAGTTATATCATCAATACCTTTATTGTTACCTTGTCGCAAAGACGTAGCTGATGTAGGTACGGACGATGACAATGTACCATACTCTTGAGATAATGTCGTGCTCACAATCTGAGGTGTGGCTGCTCTAGTAGGTGCAACGATGGAAGAACAAACCAATGGTGGTGAGCATGAACTGGAATAGTAGTTGTTGTAGTTTGATGCCCCGAGATCGATGCTCCAGATGCCTTCCATTTATTTTAGTTATTGCCATGTGTTTTTTTGTTTGTTGCATTATCATAATTGTTTTGCATATTTCATTCCTATATGTTTATGCCATGATCACGTTGAGTGTCTTGTCATATATTTCCTTCTTGCACCTTGCTCATTTCACTTGTTATGCCATGTGTCTGCAGTGTGCCTCTTGCCATATATTGCATTGTGCCATCCTATGTGGTTGCCAAATCATCTCATATGCATTGTGGTATTCATCTTGTTGTACTTGCACTATGTTTGTCAATGTTGCTTGCCCTATGCATATGTCTCATGCATCATCACCTTCTTCCTTCTTCTTTCTTTCATTTTTGCAGGTGACATCTTCCCTCCTCCAATAATGTTCAACTTCTCCATATAAACCTTGCACCATGTCCTAAACCACTTTGTCAAATTTCATTCCATTTTGGAGTTGTTTTGGTTGGGTTCAAAAATGGCCCAAGTTTGAATTTCATTCAAACTTGTATTATATTTTTACCTCTAAAAATTTCCAAAGCAATTTATTCAAATGCTACATAAATACAGAATCCCAGATATATTTTTATCTCATCCTAATTCCTTGCCAAACTCTCTGGACTTTTCTTGCATTTCTGTTTGAAGAAATTACTTCAAGGAAAAGAGAGAAAGAGAGAGTAGCAACAGCAGCTTCAGCCCAGCAGCAGGCCAGCCGGCCCAGCAACTTCTACCAGCGGCGCGGCCCAGCTCACCTGCCCGTGCCTCCTCCCTGCCTTTTCTCACCTAGCAGCGCCCGCACCTCCGCTAACTCGCCTCCACGTGTTGCCGTCGGTCCTGCCGGCCAGCCCCTGGCTACAGCAAACCGGCGGGCCACCTTTTGTGAAGCTCCCGCTCTCTCCATGGAGACCGCGAGTGCCCAACGCCGTGCATGCACCTCGTCCCTATAAGAAGCCCTACAGATCCCTAGGGTTTTCGTCTTCCTCCTCTCCCTCTCCCTGCCGCCGCTGCCCAAGTAAGAGGCACCCATGCGACCTGCTACCTTCTCCACCCGACGCCATGTCCGGGAAGAGCCGGAGCTCTTCTCCGGCGTAGCTCGCCCCGCCGGTTTCCATCCTTCCTCTCGGATCTCCGTGACGGCACCACGACCCCGTTCCCGTGGTGATCCAAGGCCGGAGACGCCAAGTTCCTCGACGTCCTCTTCCTCTCCTTCGACTCCTTCATGGACTGGGCGCCGTCTTCTCCAATCAGCATCCCCGTCATCTCCTCTGCTTCCCCGACGATTCCTTCTTCACTAGCAAGCCCACGGTGAAGCCCTGCTCCTCCTCACGCCATTCTCCTTGTCGTATGCTTCCCTAGGTGCCAATCTCCATGAGCACCCGGTCATCATGGCCACGCATGCGAGCACCTACACTCAGCGCCTCCACACATGCACGCTGCACTACCGTGAGACACCAACGTGACGCCTGCGTCTCCCAGTTCCATGCATCGCATCACACACCTACTAAAGCACGCACACGAGCCCTCCGCACCTCTCTACCCCGGCCGGCAACCATGTTCGTTGCCAGGCTCGGCCTCGCGCAGGCCCTCACCCATGCATGATCACACACCACCCTCAAGCCTTCCGTCGGTCGCACCGCCTCCCAAATCCGCATGGCCGTCGTCGTTCGCCCATGCTCGTCTTGCCTGGATGTGCCCCCGCCGGCACCATCGTTGCCGTCGTCTTCTCTGTTGTTACGGGGGAGCTAGCACCTTTGAGGCTTGTTCAAAACTAACGGAGCTCCATATATTAACAACCACCCACCTAGCTCGACTTCTCGCCCAGGCGACCCGGGTTCGCGTTCCCCCGGTCGCACTTATTAAAAGCCCCTATTTTTGTCTGCATTGATGTGGCACTGACACCCTGGCCCCGCCTGTCATACACACGCACACACACCCTCCTTTCTTATTATTTTTATCCATTCCGAAATTTTATTTCTGGAAGATGGCCGCTTTCCAAATCTGGCAAGTCCATTTCTGGACATTCCAATTCTAGAATATTTCCATTATTGTCAATTCCCCTATTAGGCAGTATTTGACTTATTGCATTTTTTGAATATTTTCTATAGCAACATATGCATATTATATATGTTTTTGGGGTAGAAAACCCCACCAATCCATCTGTGGCATCCATTTCATCATTTGAGCAAGTTTATAAACATGTCATATATGCAGCATATGCCTTTTTGTAAAAAAATGTATTTAATTCCAAACATGCTATGGGGTAGTGTTGTACATGAATAGGATCATTTTTATGTCAACTTGCTGCTAGAATTTATTTCATGCCATGAAGTGCACTGTGGTGAGTGCAACAAGCTTGCAAACATGCTATCATAAAGCTGTTTCTGTCATGCCATGTTTATTTTGCTAAGTCTGAAACTGTCGGCATAACTTGCCATTTTGCATTTATGCTATCATCTTATCTGTGTGTTTCTGGAACATGTTCAGTGAGGGAGTTATGTTAAGTACACTTAGTACAAGAATGACATGTTCTTGTTTGCCATGATAAGTTCCTGTAGCACATAGTTTACTAGCTCTAAACATTGCAATTCAGATATGTTTTCTGCCATGTCCAGTATTTTTGCTGTCTATAAATCTACTATCATTTGCCTCTTTACCATGCTGTTTTGATGATGATCTAGTGAGTTTTAGAATTATCTCAGTAATCATATTTTGTAGACCATGTTATTCAGTATCTTTTCATGCCATTTGTTACCATGTTCAAGTTTTGCATCAAAATTAAATGTTGCATCCAAGTTGGCATGTTGCTATTTTAAACAGCTTTGCATTGCATTGCATTGCATAACCAACAGCAACAACAACAACAACAGCAACAACAACAACAACAGCAGCAACAGCAACAACAACAGCAACTTCAGCAACAACAGCAACAACAACA
>NC_057813.1:575146400-575167268 GCF_018294505.1 Triticum aestivum | reverse complement strand
AACAACAACAGCAACAGCAGCAACAGCAGCAGCAACAACAGCAACAGCAGCAACAACAACAACAACAACAGCAACAACAACAACAACCAAAGAGGTGTTTGGATGACAGGGTTAGATTGACAATTGATGCACTAGGAGAACAAGCTCCAATTAGCACCTCTTGGGTTGGATAGTTTTTTTGGGTGGGTTAGATGCAACTAGCTCAAACTAGCCCTCATGTTTGGATATACTTTAGGGCTATTTGAGCCCGAACTAGCTCAAACTAACTCTAACCCATGGACACAGCAGCAGTTAATCAGTCGATAATTTGTAAGAATGCAATAAACTCCTTCCGACCCATAATATAAGATGTTAAATCATCTAATATGTGAGTATATTGGATGTTATAAGACATTATAAAAGAGTGTTGTACTACATCATTGTGCAATTCATGTTTAGCTTCTAATATTAACTTGGTGCTTTTAGATACATATGTCATTGGTAAATATGTGTGCTTCGACCCTTTCTGCGTCTGGGGCAATGAGATATTGATGAACCAACATCAAGTGAGGAAGCTGATAAAGATTGTTAGTAATATGGGTCAAAAGATGGCAATTAAACTATTTATTTACACTTTATCCAAGACAACATCGAACTGCGGGATGGTAAGTAAGAACTATGCAACCTTCTTTTTACTACCCATAATGAGTTGTTTCAGATGACAATGTCTGAATCTTTTTCCTTTGCAGTGGTTCCCGAAGCAGTTTACTCAAGATTACCTCTCAAACTACATGATTGGTGGGCATGCAAAGGTTAAAGTATTTCTACGAGAACACAATGATTATCTAGATGTTTTCATGAAGACCATGAAGGATGGGCGGTCGGCCATCACAAGGGGTTGGACTAGAGTCGTGTGTGCCTTCTGCATGGAGGAGGGCACAATATGGGCATTCCGCTTCACCTTGTTCAGCAACAAGAATGTATTTCGCTTCTTTCTTTACTGTCTTTAATAGTACAAGTATACAACTGTGGTTCATCATTCTTTATTTGGTTCTTATGTAATTCTTTAACATATGTACCTATGAATCGAATAATGCATTGGTTGTTTGAACCCGATGGATATGAATAAAGCTATAGCATACATTCAAATCCAAATCTGGTACAATTTGAAATAGCAACAATTAAATTACAGTGAAATTACGCTCTGCGGGTCATTACGGCACACATGGCTGGTTAAACACAAACGTTTGCGATATACAACATAATCCGACACGATTCACAAAGAGGAAACGTGTGCAAGCATGCACACAGTTGCTGTTTGCAAAGCATGTGCGATGTCAGACAATATCACAAATGGTGTGGGCAAACTAAATGTTTGTGATAGTTGCCTTATCGTACATGATTCGCAACCATGAACTGTTTCTGATGTGGTATGCATCATAAACGTTGCACCACAGAATAGCGTGTGCGATAGTTGTCGTGTACGACGATGTTACGACTGTTCGATGTCTCATAATCCTGTCCGACACTCGTACGGTGATTAGCTAATCTTCTTAATTAGTTATCACATACAGTTTGGGAAAAGCGAATGTGTGTGATTGTCTGCTTATCATACACGTTCTATAATAGTGAACCATTTGTGATGGGTCGCGCATCGTAAATGTAGCACCACAGAATACCGACTATGATGGCAATGCGAGCACAAACGAGTAGCGAGTACTGTATATGAATCAAGGCTCCCTATCCCCGGCGGTTTCTGGGTCATGTGGGAACGACCCCCCTATCTCCCACTCTCACTAGGCGATGGTTCCAAATGCCATCGAGGAAAGGGGTTAAAAACCGTTTGTATAGCACCTCGTTGTACCAGTGAACTAACCCATGTCCGATCATCACATGAGATGGGGTAGTCGTCAATGGTGAACGTCTATATGTTGATCATATCTACTATATGATTCATGTTAGATCTTGTGATCTCCAGTGTTCTGAAGCCATGTCTGTACATGCTAGGCTCGTCAAGTTTAACCCAAGTATTCCACATGTGCATAACTATCTTACACCCGTTGTATGTGAACGTAGAGTCCATCACACCTGATCATCACGTGGTGTCTCAACACGATGAACTATAGCAACGGCGCATACTCCGGGAGAACACTTTTATCTTGAAATTTAGTGAATGGATCATCTTATAATGCTACCGCTGTACTAAGCAAAATAAGATGCATAAAAGATAAACATCACATGCAATCAAAATATGTGACATGATATGGCCATCATCATCTCGTGCTTTTGATCTCCATCTCCAAAGCTCATGATCTCCATCATCATCGGCTCGACACCTTGATCTCCATCGTTGCATCGTGGTCATCTCACCAACTATTGCTTTTACAACTATTGCTAACTAATAGCGATAACGTAAAGCAATTACATGTCATTTGCATTTCAATAAAGAGACAACCATAAGGCTCCTGTCGGTTGCCTGATATCTTACAGAACATGATCATCTCATACAATAATGTTTATCACATCATGTCTTGACCATATCACATCATTACATGCCCTGCAAAAATAAGTTAGACGTCCTCTACTTTGTTGTTGCAAGTTTTACGCGGCTGCTACGACTTCTAGCAAGAACCGTTCTTACCTACGGCAAAAACCACAACGATGATTCATCAAGTTTGCTGTTTTAACCTTCTTCAAGGACCGGCCGCAGTCAAATTCAATTCAACTAAAGTAGGAGAAACAGACACCCGCCAGCAACCTTTATGCAAAACTAGTTGCATGTCAGTTGGTGGAACCATTCTCATGTGCGTGGGCATGTAAGATTGGTCCGGGCCGCTTCATCACACAATACCGCCGAATCAAAATAAGACATTGGTGGTAAGCAGTATGACTATCACCGCCCACAACTCTTTGTGTTCTACTCGTGCATATCATCTATGCATAGACCTGGCTCATGATGCCACTATTGGGAATCATTGCACGGAAAACAAAAAAATTCTACGCACACGCAATGATCTATCCATGGAGATGCATAGCAACGAGGGGGACAGTGTGTCTACGTACCCTCGTAGACCATAAGTGGAAACATTTCACAACGCGGTTGATGTAGTCGAACTTCTTCTCGCTTCAACCGATCAAGTACCGAACGCACGACACCTTCGCGTTCTGCACACGTTCATCTCGGTGACGTCCCTCGCCTTCTTGATCCAGCAAGACAGCAAGGTAGTAGATGAGTTCCGTCAGCACGACGGTGTGGTGACGGTGATGGTGAAGTGATTTCCGCAGGGCTTCGGGCGCGACACACGACTAACAATTGATCTAGGGTTGTGCTAGCCCCCCCCCCCACATATATATATATATAGGTGGGAGGAGAAGGGGAGAGGCTAGGGCGCATCCTATGGCTGGCTGCCGGCCCCCTAGGGGCCTTGCCTTGCCTTGCCTCATGCCATGTTTCCCCAAGGAGGAAGGAAAGGGGGGAGAGGGAAGGAAGTGGGAATCCTAATCCACACTTTCCTTTCCCTTCTACCCTTTCCTTCTCCTCCTTAGGCCGGCCCATATGAGGGGCGCAGTAGCCCCTTGTGGCTGGTGTGTTTCCCCTCTTGGCCATAAGGCCCATATCTTTTGTCGGGGGTGCCCAGAACCCCTTCCGGTGACCCGATAAGTACCCGGTACCCCCGAAACACTTCCGGTGTTCGAATACCATCGTATTATATATCAACCTTTACCTCTCAACCATTTCGAGACTCCTTGTCAAGTCTGCAATCTCATCCGAGACTCCGGACAACATTCAGTCACCAAATCACATAACTCATCTAATACTATATCATCATCGAATGTTAAGCGTGCAGACCCTACGGGTTCGAGAACTATGTAGACATGACTGAGACACCTCTCCGGTCAATAACCAATAGCGGAACCTGGATGCCCACATTGGCTCCTACATGTTCTACGAAGATCTTTATTGGTCGAACCATTATGACAACATACGTAATTCCCTTTCACTACAAAAAAAATACACTTCTGTGATGATACGTGTTTGTGACAGTAGGTCACGTTTTTTTTCATGCATGTACATCCAAGACGATTTTATGACAAAATCAAGATAGTCATACCTGTGCTGTCGTAGAAGTGTTACATGACATTACCAAAATTATCATCACGGAAGTGTCCACTTCCGTGACGATAAATCACGCGTCACAGAAGTGCTTTCGTTAAGGGTGACCGACACGTGGCATCCACCATAACGGAACGTCGTTAAGCTATCGGGTCGGGTTTTGGATCTGATAACCCGTTAACAGCCCCGACCAATGGGGATTTTCCACGTGTAAAATCATCATTGGCTGGAGGAAACACGTGTCGGCTCATCGTTGGGACAGATGTCATCCAGTCATTGGACAGAAGGCGCCTATGATATGTCGACACGTGGCACGGCCCATCAAGTTTAAATGGGCCGGCCCAACTAAAGGCCCACAAGATTTTTGCGGACCATAATGGATCGGCCCAGCTAAAGGCCCATAAGATTTCATGGGCCATAATGGGCCGGCCCAGGTAAAGGCCCACAAGATTTTTGTGTGCCATAATGGGCCGGCCTAGGTAAAGGCCCACAAAATTCTTGCGGATCATAATGGGCCGGCCCAGCTAAAGGCCCACGAGATTTCTCCGACACTAATGGGCCGGCCCAGCTGTAGGCCCACAAGATTTTGAGGACCCTAGTAGGCCGGCCCGTTAACTGGCTGCCATGTTTTGGGCCAAATGCCAGCCCATATTTGATCCGGTCCATTAATGGCCTGCCACGTTCCGGGCCTAATAATGGCCCATATGAGATCCGGCCCGTTAAAGGCCTCCCACGTTCTAGGCCAAATCACGGCCCAGATCAGGTCCAGCCCTTTAAGAGGCTTCGGCCTTAATTATGGCCCATATCAGATTCGGCCTGTTAATTGGACGCTATGCTTTTGGGCCCACTTGCAAAAGGCCCATTTAGTAAATCGTCCTGATATTAGTTTCAGCCTGTTAAGGGCCCGTTTAACATTTTGGCCCCATATTAATTTTGGCATGTTAAAAGTCCATCATATAGTTGGGCCTAACTACGGCCCGGTTTGCATCCGGCCTGCTCGCATCCGATATCTGATTGGGCCAAACAAGGACCGAGACAATTTTAGCCTTTTAAAAGCCCGTGATTTGATTTGCACAATCATGGGCCAGGGTCCATTTCGGGCTGATGCCGGCCCGTGAGCTGTTCGGCACATTTCAGGTCCAACCTACTTCTCAGCCTCCTAAAAGCCCATTGAGTTTTCTTGTGAAAAGAGGGCCGGGGGTTACTCGGCCTATTAAAGGCCTGAATCTACTAGTGGGCCAGTTTGACGGGGCCCATGATGCGGATCATACATCGTGATTGCATGACGGCCCGATTATGTACCGTAATTTTACGGTTTGGCCGCTTTACTGCGAAGACAGGATATATATATACAGTAAAATAACTGCAGTATCGTGAATAAGAAAAAACCTAGACTATACAATAAAGAAATTACGGCATATTACATCCACTTGGCATCAAAGTTCACCACTATGATAATAAAGCACAAGCAGACAGTAGATTACATACACTGGGCATCAAAGATCGCCACCAGTGCAAATAAACACGCCGACAAAATAATATACAAAACCGACAACACTTCAATAGAGTTCAAGAAAGGTTAGCCCTGCCGGCGACCTGCAGCGCAAGCACCTGAGCAAGATGATGAGACTGTGCTTGTTCAACACTTATATCTTCCTCACCTGAAAGATAAACAAGCAGACAGATGACAGGTTTTGCACATAAAAGTATCAATGCTGACAATTCATCACATTTATTACTGATGAATAAAGTGACACAATTTAAAAATGCAGTAACACAATATGGTATTGTTCAGGTCAAGACATGGCAGGAAATAACATTGTGAAGGAGTTGGCAGCTTCATGACACCACTGGATTACAGATCAAGAACTCATAAGTATCAATGGTTAGTGTGCTGTCAATTTATCCCATTTCAGATTGGCAAATAAAGAGACGGTTTAAATAATAGTAGAATGATATGACATTGTTCATAGTTAAGACATTGCAGAATATGACATTGTGCTGTAGTGGGAAGGTTCACCACACCACTGGATTATGGATGAAGAATAGAAGCATACATGCAGTGCCAAAGAAGATCACTTTCTCTGTATAGTTTAATTTACATGGTATGAAGAAGGAACTTGGTTGTACAACAGAAAACTTGAATTGAGAAGGACAAACTTTTGTTTATGAACTACTCCCTCCGTTCCTAAATATAAGTCTTTTAGAGATTTCAATATGAGCTACATACGGATGTATATAGACATAGTTTAGAGTGTAGATTCACTCATTTTGTTCCGTATGTTGTCCATATTGAAATCTCTAGAAAGACTTATATTTAGGAACGGAGGGAGTACATAATAAACTTTAAACATGCAATTTGATGCAAACACCAAAAATAAACAGCTATTGCATTCATGCCTAACCAAATATACACAACAAAGTTTGAATGCTTGAGAAGGACAAACTTAGATTACTGGTGAAGACAGGCTCTATAAAGCCCTTGTCCATGCTGATGGGGGGGGGGCAATTCAAGAAGTTTACCACAAATTTTTCTTCATAAGCATTGCCTTTATTCTACATTTTGTTAAGAGTATATATAGATGTGATAATATATGAAAAAATAGAGAATATTTAAGATAAGATGAAGAGTGATGCTACATAACCAAGTAGCTATAAATGTATGTGCAACGATACAGGCAAAAGGCACAAGCCAAGAGCAATGCACAGCTAAACTTCTTCAGTACCAACCTTATGGTAAGAGTAAATATAGATCTGATGTGTAGAAAATGGAGGGCAAAGGAAAATAAGCTGCAGAGTGATGGTACATGAACAACTACCTATCAATATAAGTACACTGATAAAGGACAGCATGCACTTACAAGAACAATGTAGAGCTAAAAAAATTCATTGGCATTGGATATATTCTACACTAATGTAACCATTCATACATATCAGATAATTTGGAGCGAACAATTGATAAGCAAGCTATCATGCATACTACTGTCACATAATGAACCAGGTATGTATGCAAGTACAGTGATAAAGGACAACAGGTACCGACAAGAGAAAAGCAGCGGGCAGCATATTTGTGATATCCTGTCGTTCTTTTCAAACCGGAATTCTTTTTCGAGCAGATTTCCTGCAAAAAAGATCTATAAAGCACATGCGGAAAAGTAGAAGTTCAAATTGTCATGTGATTTCATAGACAGTACCTCATCCTGGGAACGAGACCAGTGCATAACAAGGTTTTTTCATTCAATCTCTTCTAAATTTAGCACAGGAGACTTCACCAGAAATTCGTTTATAGACTTGCCATCAAAGTGTGATTTCCTCAGGTAACACTGATACTGCTGCAATGCTTCCTTGAAAAGCACAAAAAATATTTGCTCGTCATGACTATCCAGATTGACCCTCGCCTAGTTACAACAATGTAATGTAAATCATTGATGTGTTCGGTCAGCAGAAAATAGGAAAATAATAACCATGAATAATAGCACTTACACGTAAGTTGGACAGGAAGATGTGAAAATGGTGTTTGTCTTCACTATAATCTTCCCATGATGGGAATATATGCACGTAGTCCCTAACAACATTGAAAGCATTATCTTTTAAACTGGGAATAAATGGAATGGGGTTCCAATCTGCAGGAATTGGTCGTCTTTGTAGTTGGGATAGGTCTTCGGCCGGTGGACTGGCTGTACTTTTTGCTGGAGTGGGATTTTTCTGTGGTACTGCTGGTGCTATGGCAAATGAAATCGGTATACCTTTTGCTGGAGTGCAGGTCCTATGTGGTGGGGCTAGTGGTGTGGCCAGTGAAGTATGGGTACAGTCTACTGGAGTCGGTCCTACGTTTTGTGTCACTGGTTGTACAGCCAATATAAGTGGGGTGTTGTCTGATTTCTCTGGCACCACCACATTTTCCAAGGACTTTGCTGGTGCTCCTTCGGGTTCGGCAATCACCCTCTTCCTTTTTGATGTCTGATGCACAAGAACAGCATTTGAGTGGAAAAACATGGTATGATGACAGATGGAATATGTATTGATAATGGATGGGCATGGCATCTCGAGTTATATGATGAGTAAACTAAGCAGATGGCGGTGCAACAAAGTAGAAGAAATGCAAGACAACATATGCAAGATACGCGCAATCAATAAAACCTTGCCAAATTAGAATAGGCATCTTGATGGGTGAACAGGACAGGCCATGTGCCTTTGACTCCTCGAGGTTAGAATAGTCATTAGGATGATATTCTGAACAAGAATCAACACGTGGGGAGCGTATGAGTTTCATTGCTTCCATAATGGCACTCAATGCCTTGGTGCCAATTTTGTAAGTCATTGCAGTGTTCCACAATATTCTTCTGATGCGTGGATTCTGATATTCACTGTAATTGCGTATAATATCTGAGAACCATGAAAACATAAATAGTTGTGAGATTATCTTTGTAATGCAGATGATATTCTAATATAGGGGCGCCCCTGTAAACACTTGTGTGCTATCACTGGATTCTGATGAGAGAGCTCATGTGTGTTGTAATATGGTGCGTGCATTTATATAATCTGGCACAAATGCACAAAAAATAGGCTCCAGAAGTAAGGATAGCTGGCAGATGACAGGTTCATAATATACTGTATAGAGAGTTTATTGCCAAACCATGATAACAAGAGCACACAGCAACTAGGCAGATCATAGTGTACATAACAGGGGTACACCATAACCACGATATATAAATCGGGAAAGTGGAACTGGCTTCAAAATATGGTGTTGTATTGCTGCTAGTAATTGAAAGCCTATCGATCACGTACAGGCCAGCTCTATCAGCTGTTAACTGCAGATGTCCCTGTGCCCCTTCCTGACAAGGAACATACTGTACATACTAAATACAGAATAAATAAAGAGGAACATGTTAAAGAACAGAAGAGGAAGCATATTCTTGAGGTTCCGCTTCATTGCATACAATGTTGGTTGCCCACTCATGATGAATCACAGCGCACAAAGAAATGCAATTCCATGCTATCTCTCTATATGTGGCAATTTTGAACAAGAGTCATTAGGATCATATTCTGAACAAGAGTCAATAGGTGGGGAGCGTATGAGTTTCATTGCATCCAGAATGGCACCCAATGCCTTGGTGCCAATTTTGTGAGTCATTGCAGTGTTTAGCTTCAAGAGTGGACTGCTGCACAGATCATAGTGTAGATATAACGGGAAAACCTTAAGCATCAGAGTAAAATCAGCAAAGTGGAACTTGCTGGAATATATGTGCTAGTTTGTCGGTACGGCTAGAAAGGCTTCCGATACCAGCTCTCTTCAAGTGAAGGAGTGGTACTGTTAATATCAGTGTAACTCTCAAAGGCGACACAGCTCCCCGCATTTCCTTGCTGTTCTTATAGGATTCAAGTGGGCAAGCCACTACAAATCCTATTCCTATGTTTACAAGATCCTACGAATCAAAGAGGCTCAAAGTGTCCATCACAACCGACCGTATAGACCTCTACACTGCAAATGTCCCTGCTCATCTTTAGTACAAGGAACATACTGTACTACTATCAAACTCCCTCCGTTCCAAAATATAAGTCTTGGTAGAGATTTCCACCATGGATCACATACAGATGTATCCATATACATTTTAGAGTGTAGATTCACTCATTTTGCTCCATATGTAGTCCATGGTGGAATCTATACAAAGACTTGTATTTAGGAATGGAGAGAGTACATATTAAAGAAGAACGAAAGAGGAACATGGTAAAGAAGAGCAAGCAGATTTTGGATAATAAAATGTTGATTGTGCAGTGCCCACACATGATGAACCAGAGCGCATTAAGAATGCAACTCCCAGCTGTCTCTCGACCATTTCAGGCGGTTGGATGAAGATCCTACATCTCCTAAACCATCTTCTTCCTCGTCTCTGATTCTTCCCATACAGAACACCGCACGGGCCGCAGGCCAGACCACCGGCCCACACCGCCTGTGTTCCTTCGCCACCCCCACCCCCGCCCCAACCCCCACCCGCATCGAGTTTTCTTCGTTCGGCGAGGCCCCACAACCACCCGAGCCACTTCGTTCGCACCGGCGAACTCCGGCGAGCTCTGAAAAATTTAGTCTACTGTGATTTAACTAGTGTGGAATATAAAAGGGGAAAAGCATAAGCATTGGGAGTATAGTGTTGAGCGTGCCATGGCGGATCTAAAGGTGCAAACCAGACAAAGGCAACTTCACAACCAAGACAAGAAATCAGAGTAAAGCAGTGGCGATCTATTTTCTTGCTGCGATAAATAAGTTGAGCAGATAAGAAAGAGTACCGCCTCTGGTGCGGCGCCGTGTACGCATCTGCTGAGAATTTGACGGTGCTGCGGTAGCGATGGCTGTCGGCGGCATGGAACCAGATCTAGGAGGGTAGACGGTGGCGGCGGGGCGCAGTGGACGAGACAGTCGTAGGAGCGGCGCCGGCAAGGTGGACGACGGTGGGGATGAAGCGAGAGGACGGGATGCAAGGATCCCGGTCCGAAGCCGTGGATGAGAGAGGTCGATTTCTTGTAATGGACGGCAGCGTTGGCGTATCAGCTCTGGCATGGTGGAGGAGGACGGTGGTAGATGGGGTGGCGGGCGGTGGCGGACGGAGGAGGGTGGGGTGGAGAGGGTGTTTTGGTGCCCACGGAGTACGAATGGGGAAAAGGGAGGTAGAGAGGAAGGGGGAAACATGTATTCAGGGTGCGCTTGTCTCAAATGCAAGGAAATTTACAAACTTAGCCCTGTTTCAAATTTCTACTACATCACAGCAACATTAGTCGGTTGGGGATAGGATGGTCATCTCGCATACACCGAATATTTGCCGACGAGAGTTTGTTTTTGGCACCCACCGTGTATATGAATATGAATCGGGGAGGGAGTCGATTTCGGCCGAGGACACACTGTGTTTTCGTGCCCACTGATACCTCTCCGTCGTATCTATAATTTTTTATTATTCCATGCCAATATTATTCAACTTTTATATACTTTTGGCAACTTTTTATACTATTTTTTGGAACTAACATATTGATCCAATGCCAGTTCCTGTCTGTTGCATGTTTTTTGTTTCACAAAAACCCAATATCAAACGGAGTCCAAACGGGATAAAAACGGACGGAGATTTTTTTTGGAATATTTATGATTTTGGGGAAGTAAAATCAACGTGAAACGATGTCTGGGGTGGCCACGAGACAGGGGGGCGCGCCCTCCCCCCTGGGCGCGGACTGGGCTCTCGTGGGCCACCCGTAAGGCGATTGATGCTCTTCTTTTGGCGCAAGAAAGCTAATTTTATGAGAAAGATCTGAGCGAAAGATTCACCCCAATCGGAGTTACGGATCTCCAGATATAAAGGAAACGGTGAAGGGGTAGAATCTGAGAACGCAGAACAGAGAGATAGATCCAATCTTGGAGGGGCTCTCGCCCCTCCCAAGCCATGGGAGCCAAGGACCAGAGGGGAAACCCTTCTCCCATCTAGGGAGGAGGTCAAGGAAGAAGAATAAGAAGGGGGCCTCTCTCCCCCTTGCTTCCGGTGGCGCCGGAGCGCTGCCGGGGGCCATCATCATCACCGCGATCTTCACCAACACCGCCGTCATCTTCACCAACATATCCATCACCTTCCCCCCTCTATATCCAGCGGTCCACTCTCCCGCAACCCTCTATACCCTCTACTTGAACATGGTGCTTTATGCTTCATATTATTTTCCAATGATGTGTTGCCATCCTATGATGTCTGAGTAGATTTTCGTTGTCCTATCGGTGATTGATGAATTGCTATGATTGGTTTGAGTTGCATGTTTTATTATTGGTGCTGTCCTATGGTGCCCTCCGTGTCGCGCAAGCGTGAGGGATTCCCGCTGTTGGGTGTTGCAATGCGTTCATGATATGCTTATAGTGGGTTGCGTGAGTGACTGAAACACAAACCTGAGTAAGGGGATTTTTGTGTATGGGATAAAGGGGACTTGATACTTTAATGCTATGGTTGGGTTTTACCTTAATGAATCTTTAGTAGTTGAAGATGATTGCTAGAGTTCCAATCATAAGTGCATATGATCCAAGAAGAGAAAGTTTAGCTTATGCCTCTCCCTCAAATAGAATTGCAATAGTGATTACTGGTCTAGTAACATAGTCAATTGCTTAGGGACAATTTCACAACTCCTACCACCACTTTTCCACACTCGCTATATTTACTTTCTTGCATCTTTATTTAAACAGCCCCTAGTTTATGTTTACGTGCTCTTTATTATCTTACAAACATATCCTATCACACCTACAAAGTACTTCTAGTTTCATACTTGTTCTAGGTAAAGCGAACGTCAAGCGCGCGTAGAGTCATATCAGTGGCCGATAGGACTTGAGAGAGTATTTGTTCTACCTTTAGATCCTCGTTGGGTTCGACACTCTTACTTATCGAAAGAGGCTACAACTATCCCATATACTTGCGGGTTATCAAGACCTTTTTCTTGCGCCGTTGCCGGGGAGTCATAGCGTGGGGTGAATATTCTCGTGTGTGCTTGTTTGCTTTATCACTAAGTAATTTTTATTTGTTGTTCTTAGTTGTTTTCTATCTTTAGTTATGGGTAGGAAACGTAAAATACCAAAAAAATTAGTTGTACCTACTGCACCAATGGTTGAAGAACCACTCAAAATCTATCACACTATTGAAGCCTTTTACTTGGATCATCTTCAATCCCTTTGTGCTCGTGCTGAAACCCCAACTAGCTTAGTTGAGGCCAAATCTTTAGATGAGCATGCCTGTTATGTGCGACACCGTATATCTGAAAAAGGGAAACTGTTATGGGATCAAATTCAACGTTTGCAATGTTATGCTTGGACTCTATGTGAATTATATGATGTTACTTGTTGTTCTGAAAACACTAAGAAACACCTTCCCTACCAATGCTTTTTTAGCAATAATGGAATCGTATCTTCATATGCTATGGGTGTTTATAATTACTATGATGTTCAACAAATTGAAGAATTTGTTGCTTTTAAGGGTGCTTTTGAAATAGCTTCTTTGATTGAAAAGTATAATGCTACTCTCTACAAATCTGGAAATTTTGCCATACTTGAATATTGCTATGATAATTATGCTTCTAATGCCCATGTTAAACTATATATTGAGGCCTACCCCACTGTCCAAGAAGAGACTAATATTTTGCAGGAAGCTATGGAAGAAGAAATTGATGAAACTGTGAGCTCATTGGATGAAAAAGATGATGAGGAGAGCGAAAAACAAAAGGAGGAAGAGCGGATTAGCTACCCGTGCCCACCTTCTAATGAGAGTAACTCTTCAACTCATACATTGTTTAATTCCCCTTCATGCTTACTGAAGGATGATCGCTATGATGATTGCTATGATCCCTTGAATTTGCTTGAAATATCCCTTTTTGATGATGCTTGCTATGCTTGTGGCCAAGATGCCAATATGAACTATGCTTATGGAGATGAAATTTCTATAGTTCCTTATGTTAAACATGAAATTGTTGCTATTGCACCCATGCATGATAGTCCTATTATCTTTTTGAATTCTCCCAACTACACTATATCGGAGAAGTTTGTGCTTGCTAAGGATTATATTGATGGGTTACCTTTTACCATTGCACATGATAATTTTGATAGTATAATATGCATGTGCTTGCTGCTCCTACTTGCAATTATTATGAGAGAGGAACTTTGTCTCCACCTCTCTATGTTTCCCATACTATGAAATTGCAAGAAACTGCTTATACTATGTGTTGGCCTTTACTATGTGTGCATGAATTGTTCTCTTATGACATGCCGATGCATAGGAAGAGAGTTAGACTTCGTTGTTGCATGATATATGTTACTTTGTGCTCACTACTAAATTACAAATCATTGTTAATTAAAATTGGCTTTGATATACCTTGGGATCCGGGTGGCTCCATTACTTGAGCACTATATGCCTAGCTTAATGGCTTTAAAGAAAGCGCTGCCAGGGAGACAACCTGGAAGTTTTAGAGAGTCATTTAAGAGTCATTTATTTCTGTTGAGTTCTTTTATATAGTTCAAAAACAAAAAAATAAAGAGGTGAATCTAAAAAATTTTCAGAAAGGAAAGTGGAAGTGAGAGAGACAAGCATTATTAAAGTGGGAGAGCTCCTTGAACTTTGTTCATGCTCACGGAAACTTTGTGAATCTTGATTACAGAAACTTTTCAACAAAAGTAATTATACCCTTGTACAATTCCATTGTATTATAAAAATAATGTGCCAAGGTTTGCCTTTAGGATGTTTGCAATGCTTGTTGGTTTGTACGGTGCAGGACAGAAACTTTGGCTGTAGTGCGTGATTTTACATTTTTCACTGGAATGTCAATTGGTTCTGATTCATTTTGCACTATCTTGCTATACAACATTTTTATTTTTCCTAATTTTGGTAGAATTTTTGGGGTACAGAAGTATGGTGGATGTTTAGATTGCTACAGACTGTTCTATTTTTGATGCATAGTTTGCTTGTTTTGATGAATCTATAAATTTGTATCAGTGGATTAAGCCATGGAAAAGCTATATTACAGTAGACACAATGCAAAAACAAAATATGAATTGGTTTGCAACAGTACTTAGAGTGGTGATTTGCTTTATCATACTAACGGATCTTATCGAGTTTTCTGTTGAAGTTTTGTGTGGATGTAGTGTCTAATCGAGGATGTCTCGATATGAGGAAAAGGAAGAGAGGCAAGAGCTCAAGCTTGGGGATGCCCGAGGCACCCCAAGTAAATATTCAAGGAGACTCAAGCATCTAAGCTTGGGGATGCCCCGGAAGGCATCCCCTCTTTCTTCAACAAGTATTAGTATGTTTTCGAATTAGTTTCGTTCATGCATTATATGCAAGTCTTGGAGCATCCTTTGCAGTTAGTTTTCATTTTTCTTTTATGCACCATGCTGGTATGAGATAGTCCTTGGTTGATTTATAGAATGCTCATTGAACTTCACTTAAATCTTTTGAGTATGGCTTTATAGAATGCTTCATGTGCTTCACTTATATCATTTGAAGTTTGGATTGCCTGTTTCTCTTCACATAGAAAACCGTCATTTGTAGAATGCTCTTTTGCTTCACTTATATTTGTTAGAGAGTGGGCATATCTTTTGTAGAAAGAATTAAACTCTCTTGCTTCACTTATATCTATTTAGAGAGATGACAGGAATTGGTCATTCACATGGTTAGTCATAAAATCCTACATAAACTTGTAGATCACTGAATATGATATTTTTGATTCCTTGCAATAGTTTTGCGATATAAAGGTGGTGATATTAGAGTCGTGCTAGTTCAGTAGTTGTGAAATTGAGAAATACTTGTGTTGGGGTTTGCAAGTCCCATAGCATGCACGTATGGTGAACCGTTATGTAACAAAGTTGGAGCATGAGGTGCTCTTTGATTGCTTTCCTTATGAGTGGCAGTCGGGGACGACCGATGGTCTTTTCCTACCAATCTATCCCTCTAGGGGCATGCGTAGTAGTACTTTGCTTCAAGGGCTAAGTAGACTTTTGCAATAAGTATATGAGTTCTTTATGACTAGTGTGAGTCCATGGATATACGCACACTCACCCTTCCACTTTGCTAGCCTCTATTGTACCGCGCAACTTTCGTCGGTATCGTTAACCCATTATTTACCTTCCTCAAAACAGCCACCATACCTACGTATTATGGCATTTCCATAACCATTACGAGATATATTTCCATGCAACTTCCATCATCATCATATACATGACTTGAGCATTCATTGTCATATTGCTTTGCATGATCGTAAGATAGCTAGCATGATGTTTTCATGGCTTGTCTGTTTTTTGATGTCATTGCTATGCTAGATCATTGCACATCCCGGTACACTGTCGGAAGCATTCATATAGAGTCATATCTTTGTTCTAGATATTGAGTTGTAAGTAAATAAAAGTGTGATGATCATCATTATTAGAGCATTGCCCCAGTGAGGAAAGGATGAAGGAGACTATGATTCCCCCAGAAGTCGGGATGAGACTCCGGACTTTATGAAAAATAAAAGAGGCCAAAGAAGCCCAAATAAAAAAATGAGGCCAAATAAGCCCACCAAAAAGGAAAAAATGAATGAAAAAATGAACAAAAAAGAGAGAAAAAGAGAGAAGGGGCAATGTTACTATCCTTTTACCACACTTGTGCTTCAGAGTAGCACCATGTTCTTCATAGAGAGAACCTCCTATGCTTTCACTTTCATATACTAGTGGGAATTTTCATTATAGAACTTGGCTTGTATATTCCGATGATGGGCTTCCTCAAACGCCCGAGGTCTTCATGAGCAAGCAAGTTGGATGCACACCCACTTAGTTTCTAGTTAGAGCTTCCATACACTTATAGCTCTTAGTGCATCCATTGCATGGCAATCCCTACTCACTCACATTGATATCTATTGATGGGCATCTCCATAGCCCGTTGATACACCTAGTTGATGTGAGACTATCTTCTCCCTTTTTGTCCTCACAACCACCACCATATACCACCATAGTGCTATGTCCATGGCTTGCACTCATGTATTGCGTAAGAGTTGAAAAAGCTAAAGCGCGTTAAAAAGTATGAACCAATTTCTCGGCTCGTCATCGGGGTTGTGCATGATGGGAGTATTTTGTGTGACGAAGATGGAGCATAGCCAGACTATATGATTTTGTAGGGATGAGATTTCTTTGGCTATGTTATTTCGATAAGACATAATTGCTTGGTTGGTATGCTTGAAGTATTACTGTTTTTATGTGAAATGATAGACTATTGCTTTGAATCACTCGTGTCTTAATATTCATGCCATGATTAGACATATGATCAAGATTATGCTAGGTAGCATTCCACATCAAAAATTATCTTTTTATCATTTACCTACTCGAGGACGAGCAGGAATTAAGCTTGGGGATGCTGACACGTCTCCGTCGTATCTATAATTTTTGATTGTTCCATGCCAATATTATTCAACTTTTATATACTTTTGGCAACTTTTTATACTATTTTTTGGGACAAACATATTGATCCAGTGCCCAGTGCCAGTTCCTGTCTGTTGCATGTTTTTTGTTTCGCAGAAACCTAATATCAAATGGAGTCCAAACGGGATAAAAACGGACGGAGATTTTTTTTTTGGAATATGATTTTTGGGAAGTAAAATCAACGTGAAACGGTGTCCGAGGTGGCCACGAGACAGGGGGCGCGCCCTCCCCCCTGGGCGTGGCCTGGGCTCTTGTGGGCCACCCGTAAGGCGGTTGACGCTCTTCTTTTGGCGCAAGAAATCTAATTTTATGAGAAAGATCTGGGCGAAAGATTCACCCCAATTGGAGTTAAGGATCTCCAGATATAAAGGAACGGTGAAGGGGTAGAATCTGAGAACGCAGAAACAGAGAGATAGATCCAATCTCGGAGGGGCTCTCACCCCTCCCAAGCCATGGAGCCAAGGACCAGAGGGGAAACCCTTCTCCCATCTAGGGAGGAGGTCAAGGAAGAAGAAGAAGAAGGGGGACTCTCTCCCCATTGCTTCCGGTGGCACTGGAGCGCTGCCGGGGGCCATCATCATCACCGCGATCTTCACCAACACCGTCGTCATCTTCACCAACATCTCCAATCACCTTCCCCCCTCTATATCCAGCGGTCCACTCTCCCGCAACCCGCTGTACCATCTACTTGAACATGGTGCTTTATGCTTCATATTATTTTCCAATGATGTCTTGCCATCCTATGATGTCGGAGTAGATTTTCGTTGTCCTATCGGTGATTGATGAATTTCTATGATTGGTTTGAGTTGCATGTTTTATTATTGGTGCTGTCCCATGGTGCCCTCCGTGTCGCGCAAGCGTGAGGGATTCCCGCTGTAGGGTGTTGCAATGCGTTCATGATTTGCTTATAGTGGGTTGCGTGAGTGACTGAAAAACAAACCCGAGTAAGGGGATTGTTGCGTATGGGATAAAGGGGACTTGATACTTTAATGCTATGGTTGGGTTTTACCTTAATGAATCTTTAGTAGTTGCAGATGCTTGCTAGAGTTCCAATCATAAGTGCATATGATCCAAGAAGAGAAAGTATGTTAGCTTATGCCTCTCCCTCAAATAGAATTGCAATAGTTATTACCGGTCTAGTAACATAGTCAATTGCTTAGGGACAATTTCACAACTCCTACCACCACTTTTCCACACTCGCTATATTTACTTTCTTGCATGTTTATTTAAACAGCCCCTAGTTTATGTTTACATGCTCTTTATTATCTTGCAAACCTATCCTATCACACCTACAAAGTACTTCTAGTTTCATACTTGTTCTAGGTAAAGTGAACGTCAAGCGTGCATAGAGTCGTATCAGTGGCCGATAGGACTTGAGAGAGTATTTGTTCTACCTTTAGCTCCTCGCTGGGTTCGACAATCTTACTTATCGAAAGAGGCTACAACTATCCCGTATACTTGCGGGTTATCACCCACCGTGTATGAATCCGGGTGTGAGGCGGTTACGTCACATTTGGGTGAAATTACAAACCTACCCCTATCAAAACCTATAGAAATCCAGCAGATAGGCTTTGCGTGGCCGGGATAGGTAGTAGTAATTTCCATCTCGCAGATTTTGGTTTCGGGCGGTTACTGCAACTTTCCCCGCTTCGTTCAAATTTTGCACAGTGCACGTTTACGCTCGTGCCAACTCAATTCGAATCCCCTTTGTATTCTATTTTTTCGGGCGGGATCCATTTTCAATTGGAATTACATTCTATATACATCATTTTTTATATATACTTTCAAAAGCACAACACCATTTATACATAAATATGGTTTACAAATGGCATGATCTCAGATTCATAAGGTTGTATCCATCAATTTGGATTTTTAAATATTTGAAACCACTTTATGTTGAAATCCAATGTATGTATTCCTCGCTAACTATCTCCAATTAATGTGTGTTTCATGCGGGTTTTTTTTTACTTCTCAAACATGTATAATGTGTTTCACACAAGCAACATATAGTGTAATCCCGTTTAGACATTAATTGCATATAAACCATGCATTGTTTGTAATTAAAGAATCTATGGATCACCAATATTGATAAACTATATAACATTACACGTGTGCCCAAATTCAAATGAATATGCATGTTTGATACACCAATTTGCGTTATGATATTATCGATGTCGTGATCTCCAATTTAAATATTTGAATCCCCTTTAATCCAGATATTCATCTCATATAGCTGTCACTCATGCTTATATAGGACTATCTCTCTGGACCTATACGCGTTCATCGTCTCTCAGGTATCTCTTGTGCTACCTGTATGTCGACAATGATCTTTTATCTTCGTAACACACTGACGGTACTATCTCCCTTGACCTTCATCACTCTATCTCTCTCTAAGTATATCTCGCTCCCTGCTATGTGTCTCTAACTATGATTCTCCATGTGGAATCTCTTTCTCTCACACAAACACAAAACTTTGTCTCCCGGGGTCTCATTTCTCTCTACTATTCCCATATGTGCCACTCGCACACCCCTCATACAGAGATGTCATCTTTCGCTCCTTAGATATGAGAACCTACGACTCTTCCTCTTAAATATCTCTTTCTCACACACAAACACAAACTCTGTCTCCCAGTGTCTCATATTTCTCCATTGTTCTCTTGTATGCCGCTCACACACACTCTCTCTCCCTAGATATATCTTGCGTTCCCTCATATGTCTCTCTAGATATCACTCTCGTTGTCAAATATCTTTCTCTCTCGCAGACACAAAACTCCGTCTCTTGGGATCTCATTTCTCTCTGATATCTGTTTGTATGTGACTCACATGCACCGTCTCTCTATCTCTCTCACACCCACACACATAACTCAGCCTTCTGATCCACTCGACTCCTATCTCTAACGCACACTAGCTAGCATCTTTATCTTTCTATTTATCTGTTTCTCCATCAACCTTCTTTCTCGCCCTCACTCTTGATTCCTATCACGCACACCACATATGTTTCTCTCTACATGCAGTCAAGTGCCCTCTCACACACATATATAACTTCACCCTCTGAACCACCCGGCGGTCATCTCCAACACCCAAACTAGCGGATGTCCCTCTAGCTAGCATCTCCATCTCTGTATCTATCTGTAGTTTCTCCGTCAACATTTCTTTCTCGCACGAAGTCTTGCTTCCTATCACCCACACTATATATGTCTCTCCATACATATGCATTTATAGGTTGATCTCTTTTGCACAATCGTTGTGCCTCACTCCCTTTGCTCGCCATAGATGCATGCTCCAGCCCACGCCACTATCTCTTAAAGACAAAAACACATGCTCAATTGTCGGGCCTTCTTCCCTGCATTCTCACATGCATGCATATTGTCATACCGATCCGTCTCTCCCATGTTGTTGATCTTATGACTTATGTCTTCTTTCTTTTATCTCGATCATGCGCGCGCACACACACACACATCCCACCTATACATGTATACCTCTCACACATGCACGTTCAAGGTCTCTATGTCTCCATACGTAGTTAATTACCCTCAATCCTAACGCCACATTGAATTGTTCTCCTCTTTTGGGCACATAACTTCCACTTGGATGGGTAAAACACACACTCACACTTAACAATCTCCTTCTAGCTACCCCCCCCCCCCGCCTCTCACTCTTCCCCTATATCCCCGAAACCAATAAGACCATCCCTTTGTTTAATTCCCGCCTACATGCACCATCGATATATAGTAGTCTTCCTCGGTGTCTCTCGAACAAACACGTTCTCTAGATATCGACTCCTCTCACGCGCACACACCTTCTCTTCCCTCTCTACGGTCATTTT
>NC_057813.1:575064432-575146054 GCF_018294505.1 Triticum aestivum | reverse complement strand
CCATCTCTCTCTCTCACACACACACACACCCCACACACACACTAAGACTCCATCTCACACACACATGCTCTAGGCAGAGCATTTGTTCCTACCACCCTTCATCCAACCTTACCTGTATGATAAACAATCACCTTTATTTACTTGCATAACATGGACAAATTCCACTTTCCTTTAGTGGTCAGCAAACTTATCATCTGTACCCTTATAAAAAACGAGTTGGCGATGATGGTGTGCCTGCCATCTTGTAATACACACCATCTGATCTATATCTGACGGATAGAAAGCAAACTATGATAATTTTACCAAAGATACCCGCACCTCTCTCCATATCATTATCTCCCACAACCTCATTGCTCAGTAATTAAAAAAGGAATAAGTCTCTGGAGCAATCTAGCATGCATGGTGGCCGCTGCCGCCTGCCGGCGCCGTCCATCCTCATGCCTCCGCCCTGTTGACGCTGGAACGCGTCACATGAACACGTCGATGTGTACCCGCGGCCCCGAGGGAGATGCTCCGCAACTCACACCGCGGGAGGCCGACTTCCAGCGCGATACGCAAGACAGCAAGTCGGCGCTTTTGGCACCAGACGCCCCGCTCGCCCGGGAGGGACCCCGTCAGGGCTCGCGGCGACGATTGGCTGCTCGAGGTCGGCCTTACCGCCCCTAGAGCCTCGTGGATTCGCAGCCTCCAATATTGAAGAACGACGAATAACGAGAAGAAAGATACAAGGGGAGAGATAAAAGTAGATGAACACGAAAAAGTAGTAGATGTATTTGTTCGATTGGTGTTGTTCAATCGGCTGTCACCCCTTAGGTATATAAGAGGCGGCTGGACTTCCCGTGCAAGGAAAAGGCTTGGATTTACGTCCAAAACCCTAGTCAAATTCGGATTGGTTTTGTACGAACTTTCCAAAACTGTTCGGTTTAAACTGGATGCATCTTGCGGGTCTTTTTTATGGTGGTAAACGATCTCGGATGGAAACGAGCACAAAAGCAGTCTTGACCGTTTCGACGATACGAACAACTTTTATGTTGAACGTTTTTTGATCAGAGGTCATCTTGAGGGTCAAATCGGTCGCACAAAACAGGCTATCCCTCGCGCTACCCATCAGACAGGGTGTCTGGTGGGGCGCGCCAGTTTTTGCCTCCTGACAGGGCTGTATTCCGATGGCTCTAACTTTTGCGTAAGAACTCGGATTGGAACGATTTTTGTATCAAAATCGATCGTTTCGATGAGACGAAGACAATCCGTGTAAATAATGTTTCCATTTGAGGTCGTCTTGGGGGCTTAATCAGCCAAACTGTACTCTGAATATAAGAACTTAGTACTTTGAGCATAGTTTCGCCCTTCGAGATGAAATCGGACTGCGATGACCCAAACTTCAAAGATGTTCATATCGACAATACGGAACTCTTTCATGAAGACCACTTCTCCATTTGAGGCCATCTTAAATAAGTTAATGACCGTGCGAAAATCTGGTGTCAACACATGCCCCCCTGTTTTTCGGCAAAGTTTGTGTGCCGAAAAATAACTTCCGCATAGCTTGTTCTAAGGATGAAGTCAACACTCCATCTGCCATTTTGCATGTTCTTAGGATGACAAGTATATATCGGTCATTGCTTGTTTGAACCTCTTGATACAAACTTGGGTGAAAACTTCTCAGCTTCTATAACAATCCGGTGATAAGGTTCCATAGATCAAAACCATCCTCTGAACCATATTGTTCACCCTTTCGCTAGGATTTTGCAGATAATCAATAATGAACTTCCTCCAATCCTTACTTCGCCTGCATAAAAGTTTCATTAGTGGCCGAAGCGGTGGGCTTCGATTCAGCCTTACCTATGTTGACAAGACCTAGCATCGGCTATTGATAGAAATGCAATAAACCATGGTTAACATAGTAGCCGGATGCTTGCTGTGCCAACTCTTTCGAATTGTCATGCCTATATATATGAGCAATTTCAAAGCAACCCAAGGTAAATCTTGCATCTAGACATATCCAAAGATAAACTATAAGTGATCCATCAAGACAATGATAACCCTTGGATATTTGTTGCACTACTAATAACGGATCACCGGAAGCCTCAATATGTATAGCACCTATATCAAGGCAAAGCTCCAATCCGAATGACAATGCATATTCGGCTTTGATGATTGTGCAAAAATATTATAAGCGGCCTGAGGCTTCACAAAATAGCTCCATATGGAGATAAATAAGCAACACCAACACCTTGGCCATTGCCACAAATTTACCGTCGAAAATAATCTCCATAGTACTAGAAAGACAAGGGCAATATCAATGAACATGTACCTCGTTTTGGCCTCTAATTGAACTAAGGACGATGTTAGGATACTACATCAGCCATGCTTTGACATATTCTTAGGGCAATAGATAAATATCGGCCATCAATATAATGCCCATGTAGAATTCATTCACCAAATCATGTATAGCCGAAATAAACAAATGAAATAGCAATCAAATATTTCGGCCCTTTGGATTAGCAAGAAAAAATGTAGCTAATAAAATGTATAGAGATTTGGTAATACCCTCTCATGATGCAGAAAATGATGTCGCTTCCATGGATTGAAATAAATCCAGGGAGGGTACTTTATCATACCTGATGATGAATTCCATGGCAAAGGCATCAATGGTATGGTTGAAGAATATGGATGATGTGCTAACCGAATATTTTGATGGGGTGATGCAAACCTTCGGCTTAACTGTTTTTGGCTTCCATCCTTCTCTTTCTTCACTTTTGTAACACTTGTTGCAATAGAAGGTTGCACATCACTTTCATTTTGACTGCTCCTCTTCGGAACACATGCCATGTTCTTCTTTTTCAGCTCTTGTGCACTAAGTTTTTGTAATTCCTTCTTTCGCTAATACGATAAGCCGAGTGGGCACCCCGGCTGTGATTTTGTTTTAAGCAATGGCAACTCTTTTTTGGCCTTGTGCACCCTCAACTTCTTTTCCTCAGATTTGGCACTCTGATTTTTATCAATTGATTGCTTCACTTCTTTGCCTTTTGTAGCCAATGTCAACACTTTAATTGGCTCTTTGTTTTTTGAGATCAAATCTGAAGTAGCACACTTACGACCATCTCTTTTCACGCGGTAAACTTACTTTACCATCTCTTTCTTCTTCCTTGAGCTCTGGACCGATTCCTTATGATTGAAACGGTCTTTGATGCGTGATTGTTCAAATGTTGATCTTCTTGGAGCTGCATAGTATTGGTGAGATGGTCTAGAATAAGATGGAGAATGTGCCCTTGTACCATACCTGTCCCATGATGAATATGTATCTATATGAGCATAGGGAGGCATCCACGGCATTGGCATTGGCGGCCCAAAATAAGGATATGAATATGTTGCATACAAATTCTCACTTTGCCAATACCGATCCTTATATTTGTGCCTTGGGGGTGATCTTGGTTTCTTTGCATGACTCGGCCGATAAGTATTCTTCTCTTCACTCTTCTTTTGATATTTATCCAATAGTTCAGCGAAGGTGATCTTTGATCTCTTACACTTGCGCTTATTTTGGCCTTTGTTTTCTTTTTGTTTGCTTTCATCGATCGTTGGATTTGCTTGCTGCCCCCCAGTCCTTGGCATCTCCATTGTAGCTTCGATGGAATTCTCGCCCTCAAGATTATGTTCATTATGCTCTTCAACAACTTCTTTATCTGAAAGCTTAATCCCATCACCTGCAGTTTTTACCTTCTCTTTCAATGGATCGGCTTGAAGCAGCCGATGCAAAAACTTTCTGCCATCGGGACCAATCGGAATAGACTGGTCATCTTTTGGTGTCCCAACAAATTTCAATCGTCCTTTATCAATGGCCGATTTAACTATTTGACGAAACATGTTGCAATCCTCAAAATTATGCTTGGACGAATCATGCAACTTACAATACATTCGTCCTTGGACAGATGGTTCAACATGGTGATCAAGAATTCTAATATAATTATTTTGCAACAACAGATCAAATATTTGATCACCCATGCTTAAATTGAAGGTAAACTTTTCATTCTCTAGCCGATCTTGTTGTGAGAACGGCTTTGGAGTTAAGCAAACGAATGGTTCAGATTTTGCGTCACACCATTCGGCTATGCATTGTGTTTTGCACTCTATCTCCGATGTCTTTGGGTAAGATATTATACTAGCATCAGTTTTCTCAACAGAATTTAACCTTGGCTTTAAATTTCTAAAATAAAAATAGTTAGAACATACATGCCTCAATTGAGACCAAGTGCAAGCCAAGTACGAAATAAGCAAAGCTACCCAAATAGATATGAACTTTAGATAAAGCAACGGGGAAAGCTTTGGCTGCAATAATAAGTCATTATCAATCTTTATAAATGGCACAATTGGTTGACCGATATGTTCTAAAACAATTTTATTGCTAACAAGTAAATTACCCTTCTTCATTGGTCTTTCAAAATTACCTATGAGGATTTTTCTAATAGATGCATCAACAATAAAGTTGTGACCAAATCTGAAAATAGGTAAATTACTCGCTATGCATACCTCTTCAAATACGTTGGGAGAGCATGATGGTGGTGTGACTTGAACAATATGTAGCTTCATCTTTGGATGACTCTCCAATGCCTTTTCATCATCTTTTTCTTTATTTCGTGCATCATTACACTGAAGATTTTTGTCGGCCGAACTTTGTTCGGCTACTTGTTCTTGTCCTTGAAGCTTGTCAATTTCTACGGCACGGAACTCATAGGGCAGGAAATAGGTTCCATTAACTTCGAAAAAATCAAGCACTGTTGTTTTCCTATACTTGCCATGCCCTTTCTCAATAATGCTTGCCTCGTTGGATTTGATGGATTCAGAATATATACTACTTGATTCGGCTTTTTCAACCGAAGTACTTTCATGTTCCAAATCATCCTTCTTTTCATTGATACTACCAATTGGCAATGCTTCTTTTATCTGAGCCAATTATTTTTCTATTTGTTTCTGGCGGCGAGCAGCAAAGTTGGCTTTAAGCTTTTTCTCAATTTCAGCCCACTCTGGATATGATTGCCCCCCAATGCTTTTAGATTCTTTCGGCAATGACACACGGGTGTTGCCGAAATTTTGCAATAGTGTAGGGGTGTATAATATGATATAGTACTAGGTGAAGGCATATGCATTGTTGTAAGACCATCATTTTGCTCGCCAATTTTATCAATTGGCAAAGATTCATCTTCTTGCAAAACTCTAGCTTTTATTGCGGTATAATCAGGAAATATCCCCTTTTCATGTTGTTCAAGGCAAAGAGCACTAATTCTCTTATTTTGGGCTAAACTCTTCAATGCAGCCACCACTACCTCATCTTCTACAATATTGGGCACAACCGCTCCTGTAAAATTTACATTCATTCGGCTATAACCAGGAAGGTGTGAAGCCGAATTATGAGCATCTACAGTTGTGTATGGTGCTGAAGAATTACTAACATGAGGTGTAGCATATGACGTTTGAGAGTAACTGGCCGAATAACTAGTAGCAGCATGGCCAATTCTCTCGTTCATCGGCATGGTTGGATTAGTATATTGCACATTACTTGCCGATGAATAAAAGGGTGAAACACTTTCTTGCATGGCATTGGAGATTCTAACATGAGGTGTTTCAAATTTATTAACTGAACTCACCATGTTGTTCATCGGCATAACAATTTGTGGGGTTGCCGATGCATGAGAGTTGGGATACATATGGTGTAGGTTACTAGTACCATAAGAACTTAAAGCATGCAAATTACTTTGAATCGGCCCTTGCACGTAATTAGATGCATTATTGAAAAAACTAGGGTTGGCCGATAGAGTATACTCATTGAACAATCTAGTAACACCATATGAATTATTTGCATCTACAGTAGGGAATTGGGTATTCATATTACCTTTGTAGATTGCAAACCCTAGATGACGATCCTTTCACAGCAAGAATAGGCCGGAGACCGTTCAAAGCTTCGTCCCCAGTGGAGTCGCCAAAAAGTGTGTTGACGCTGGAACGCGTCACACGAACACGTCGATGTGTACCCGCGGCGCCGAGGGAGATGCTCCGCAACTCACACCGCGGGAGGCCGACTTCCAGCGCGATACGCAAGACAGCAAGCCGGCGCTTTTGGGACCAGACGCCCCGCTCGCCCGGGAGGGACCCCGTCAGGGCTCGTGGCGACGATTGGCTGCTCGAGGTCGGCCTGACCACCCCTAGATCTTCATGGATTCGCAGCCTCCAATCTTTAAGAAGGACGAAGAACGAGAAGAAAGATACAAGGGGAGAGATAAAAGTAGATGAACACGAAAAAGTAGTAGATGTATTTGTTCGATTGGTGTTGTTCAATCGGCCGTCACCCCTTAGGTATATAAGAGGCAGCTGGACTTCCCGTGCAAGGAAAAGTCTTGGATTCACGTCCAAAACCCTAGTCAAATTCGGATTGGTTTTGTCCGAACTTTCCAAAACTGTTCGGTTTAAACTGGCTGCATCTTGCGGGTCTTTTTTGTGGTGGTAAACGATCTCGGATGGAAACGAGCCCAAAAGTAGTCTTAACCATTTCGACGATACGAACAACTTTTATGTTGAACTTTTTTGATCAGACGTTATCTTGAGGGTCAAATCGGTCGCGCAAAACAGGCTATCCCTCGCGCTACCCATCAGACAGGGTGTCTGGTGGGGCGCGCCAGTTTTTGTCTCCTGACAGGGCTGTATTCCGATGGCTCTAACTTTTGCATACGAACTCGGATTGGAACATTTTTTATATCAAAATCGATCATTTCAACGAGACGAAGACAATCTGTGTAAATAATGTTTCCATTTGAGGTCGTCTTGGGGGCTTAATCAGACAAACTGTACTCTGGATATAAGATCTTAGTACTTTGAGCATAGTTTCGGCCTTCGAGATGAAATCGGACTGCGATGACCCAAACTTCAAAGATGTTCATATCAATAATACAGAACTCTTTCATGAAGACCACTTCTCTATTTGAGGCCATCTTAAATAAGTTAATGACCGTGCCAAAATCTGGTGTCAACACGCCCATTCCGACCACCAGTCACCACCACGCTCCACTCCTCCTTGCCTTATCTCTCATCTTTCATTTTTTCAATGACATTCTTGAGATACCAGTTTTCCGATAAAATTCTCGAGATATCATTAGTTTTTACACATGGGATTACTCCTGCATGGGTCAATCACAACAGGTGTTTTGTAAAAAAATGCATATTGATGTTCCATGCAATGCATGAGAATCTTGCTTGTAATTATATAACGCAAATCACGAGCAGGAAGTGACATTTTTTTGACACAACCACGTTAACATGGCCACGTAAATCACTAGCTAAAGTAAATACCATTATACTTATATCCCGACGCAAAAGGTTGAGTACATGTCCGAAGAGTAGAGTCGCACACACGCACTCTGTCTCTCGGAATCTCACACACACACACACATCAGTTACGTGACGCCCACTTAAGCAGACACGTATGTTACAATTTGTGCACCCGCTGGTACACGTGATGTTGCGCATTTATTTAAGCCGAAAGGCGAACCCAAATAGTAGCTGCATTCATTCCCCTCCCGCCGCCTCTTCTCTGGTCGCCGTCGCCCGGTAGCCATGGCCCGACTGAAGGTAACAACATACGCCATACTCCCGCCAGAGCGGCGCTTTAATATGGAAATTTTAGTGGTCATGCATGCATCTTTTTGTGCTAGCAGTCCTATATAAGGGTTGACCGGTCGCTTCCCGCGGACGTGCGCGGGCGGTGGAAGAGGAAGGAGAAGGGAAGCGGGCTGTGGAGTAATGTTTTTTTCCACAATTTCTTAGGAAACTGAGTGCAATAATTGAGTAGTTTTGCAAACTACTAGTACTACACCTGAAACGGTTCAAAACCTATACTCCCTTGCCAGCGCACGCTTCTCGCGTGAAACGGTCAGCGTCACCCTGGAGCGTCAGTGCCGCATTAATGCCCGGCTAGAGTGGAGGCGACCTCTCACTGGCGCCGGCTTTGAAGTGGCGCGACGGTCGAGAGAACGCTGCTTCCCGGTGCACGCGACTGCTCCGCGTCGAGACTGGCCATAGGCCCTATTTGGATCCATGGGTTAGAGTTACTTTGAGCTAGTTGGGGCTCAAATAGCTCTAAAGTATCCAAGCATGAGGGTTTAAATTGGAGCAAGTTGCACTGAACCCACCAAAAAAACTATCCCACCCAAGAGGTGCTAACTGGAGATAGTTCTCATTGGGACCACTGAAAAATCACTTTGCTCCCTCCATCAAGTGCATTTATTGTCAATCAAACCCTGTCACCCAAACACCTCTTTGGCTACAGTTAGTTCAGGGTTAGTCATGAGTTAGTCTAACCTCTAGCTAAGTTAGAGTATCAAACAGGAGCAGTATAGGACAAGCAAGTTGCTCAAAGCATACAGGCAAATTCGTACGTGAAAGGATTTTTTTTCTTTTTGAAAACGGAACATGAAAGGAATTATTTTTAGAATGCTCTTGGCATGTCGCTAACATGTGATGAGTTAACCGACCTCAATAGACGGCAAAAACGCCAGCCCGCCGCACTTTGATAGAGACGAGGAGGGAGAAGCGATACAGGCTGCTGGATTACTAGAGATAGGTGTCGCACGGAAGCCAAGAAATATGGTGATAGCATGGGTTAGCCATGTACTAGTATGATGTAACTACACTGGGCTGCCGTGTTTCGTACTCTTCTAGTCCACTGTGGAGATGATTGGTTAATTTTATATCACTGAATAATATTAAATATTATGAGTGCAGACGCTCCACCACGAGGTTCCTTTCTCCTTCTCGGTCGTCCGGAATCTATGTTCTTCCACTCTATTTTTTTACGTGAGCTTTGTTCATCCTTTTGCCAACACGCGAGACATCTAGCATCAAGGTGCACGTGTTATGCAAGGATCGTTCCATCTATATGAAGAACACGTGGGACTAGAACTACGAGACGGACATGTACCCAGGAGTGGACGTACGAACCTGAGTAATGTAGCGCAGTAAGTGAAGTAGAAAGGCACAAATGGTATGAACATGCGTGGCATATAGGGTGTGTTTGGTTGCGTTCTCGTCTCAGCATAGTTGTTCCCTCTTCATGCATTCTCAACTCAACACCCCTCTTCATGCATGCTCAACTCAACACCCCTCTTCATGCATGCTCAACTCAACACCCCTCTTCATGCATGCTCTCTTCATGCACCCTCCATACACTCTACCAAACACCCAAAAGTGGGTCGAGAAGGGAACTCTTGGGCGGCATTTGTCTCTTACTACATACTACCACTAAATGTTGTACGTGCAATGCACGGTGATGTTATGGAGTACGTGCCTAAGTACTCTACTACTAATATATTAGTTGGAGGCACATATTAACTTTTATATTTGTTTACGTGTATGCCCCGAGACCTTCCAGCTAGACGTGTCTTTCTCTCCAGGTCGCACTTTGTATCGTTCATACCACTAAGTACTACTACGTGTGGTCTCCGACCTAGAAGTGGAAGAAGTGGAGATGCTCTACCATGTTGTTTATTTTACACTGGGCTCTACCATGCTGTTCATGTCCCACTCCTTTCGCTGACGTGTGGGACATCCAACACGTGCCGTGTTTGGCACCCTTCATCGTAAGAGTTGAAACGCTAGCATTCATCAAAAATAAAAAATAATTATAAATCAGCAGTGATACTATTTTTTTGCGAACCAATCAGCAGTGATACTATACCATGCGGTTTCCTTGCTCCTCGATATTAGAAAGAATACTTCCGTTTGCCAACATGTGGGACGTCGACCATCCTGGTCCACTTGCCATGCACGCAGAACTCCAAGGGAGAGTCACCCAGGTTGTCGCGCCGCAGTAACAATGACTAATGAGCCGTCAAATCATAGGCCCACTTCCCACTTTGAAGTTGCTCGGACGAAGGAACCATCATGACTTCGTTGAATTCCGCTTCTTGAAGAAAACTACTGTACCAGCAGTACTGCTAGCTACAGTAGTTACTCCAACAGAGGCCTCCTTTCGTTCATAGGATAGGAATTTTATAGGAATATGAAAATCATAGGAAGTGAGATGACATGCATCTCAATTCATATAGAGAAAGAGATGCCATTTGATGCATAGGATAGGAATTTTTTCATTTAGTCTAGGCTAATGTATTGGTAATTTGCTCTAAAAACTACAGTAGTAACTAGTAGTACTGGTACATGCTCGTACTCAGACACAGACACACACACTAACTACTAGTACTACTACTTCTCACATGCTAGCCAGACGCCGTCGTTCTCCTTACCGGCTTTGTCGGAGACACCCCACCGTGCTTGGATCTCCGCCGACCTCTCCACAGCAGCGCGTGCGTCCTTTTCTTTCTTGCGACGGCGGGCCTCTCTTTTCTTGAGTGCTTTCTGACTTTTCCGCTCCCTCTGTGTGGCTTTGGCCGCCTCTTGCTCTACCGCCCATTCGGCCTTGGCATCTTCAAATTCCTACCACATAGTTGTGAGGTCGTGAGCGGCGATGAACTTGGCACGACGGGATGCCATCGCTTCCCTACCATTTTGTGTGCGGTCGTGGCGGCGAGGAACTCGGCGCGGCGGGATGCCATCGCTGCCTTACTGGTTAGTGTGCGGCGCGGTGGCATGAACGACGCTTGGTGAGAGCTCTGGGGTGGAGTGGCCGGACAACCGTATAGTGCATTGGTTTGTCAAGAGCTCAAGGACAGAAGACGAAGCAAATTTGGATTCCCCTTCTATCCTGGTCATTTATTACCGAGTAAAATGCATTGGCGGTCATCAAACTTGTCTTGATAGCTCACTTTGATCATTGTATACGAGATATGGTGATTATACGGTCACTGGCTTAGCGTATAGCTCCGTATTTGTCTGGTTAACCAGTCAAACAGTCCGCATGCGCCTCATCATCTCGTGTTCTTTATCTATCTACGCGGTCCTACCTGTCAATGGAGAAAGAAATACTGTAAAAACCAAAATTATGCGTATGTGGGGAATCAAACCACGGACTCGTCGCTGCAACGCACCCTCGTTAGCCAAATGAAAATGAAATACTTCACGTCAGACACTCACGCTCACGCTGTCAAAGCATGCAAATGCATGCATGTCGCCCTCTAAATCAAAGTCCTGCTCATGGCGCAACGCAAACGGCGAGCCCATCACCTGCGTGCCCTGGTGGTGCCTGACATTACTGTTTAGATGTTTGATGGAGGCCTACGCGAACGCCGAGCATGTATTCCCCTGGCTCAACACCAACGGTCATACTCGGACCGCCTCGCTCATGTATATTGTCCATCACAACGACAATCTATAAAACAGCCTAGCTAGAGAGGGTACTATGGTAGTATGCTAAGGAGTATGTACTATCGTGAGCGACTGATCTTAGTGCCACTGCACACCGAAACCCCTTCCATCGCTAGCGCGGGCTTCCCGCCTGAAACGGCCATCATCTCTCCATAATGTCAATGCCGCATTCACCGGACTTAACTGCAGGTGCAATTGGTGTGTCATTGACATGCGGGCCAGATGCCCATTGGGCCCACATGTCAGTAACCCAACGCATCTGCAGTTAAGTCACTGAAGCAGCGTCCGCATTCATGCCCGATGAACCTACTCCGGCGACAGTTGTCCATCCATCTGCCGCGGCTCATTTCCATTCGCCCGCTATATTAACTTGAGCCCCAGCTCCCAGCCATAGCCAAAGACCCACACTTATTCTCCTCCGGTCCCTTCCTTCTGTCGGCACCACTCCAACCATGGCCTCCTGGCGCTCCGAAGCTCTCAAGGACATACTGTCGTAGGAGCAGACGAGGGACATCAGCGGCTCGGCTCCGAGCGCGCTCCAAAGCTCTCTTCGACGTACTGTCACACGAGCAAACAAAGGAGATCGCCGGCACCCCCCTCCCCCCCCCCCCGGGCCACCCTCCGCCACCACGACCACGAAGCCGGTGCGCGTGTGCGGGCGCAGCCTGCACCGAGGAAGAGTAGTACACGGTAGGTCGCCGCCGCTCTGGTCCCGGGAAGGCCACCGCTACTCCACTAAGTCGACGCCAAGCTTGGTGGGGTAAACATCGGCGGCCAATTAGCCGCTTGACGGCGACGTGGAGGCAGAAATCATCAGAACCTTGTGCTCTAGAGGAGGAGGTTATCGAGGCGGATGAGGAGGAGGCAAAGGCAATGGTTGGCTTTCTCGGGTTCATGGCCGGACATGGTGGCCGGGCACCGGCGGTCGTTTAGATTAGGTTTACAGTAGGTTTTAGTACGGTTTGTGCGAAATATGTAATGAATTTCGTCCAGTTTGTAGGAAAAGTTTTCGAAATGTAATGAATTTCATCCGGTTAATTTGAAATTTGCTTTGTTTGCACGAATTTCATCCGGTTAGTTCATATAGATGTCGGTGTAAATTTGTGGGCCAGCGCTGGAGATGCCCTAACTATCATGCTATAATCGCTAACACTCCTCCATTTTTATCTTGCTTACATAAAAATGGAGCAAGTGGATGGCACTGTAGCACGTCATATCACTCAAACTAGCCCGCCTAACAAGCGGGAAAGCACCGCCCTCATCATTTTATCGATCAATCGCACGAAAATGTTACGCTTCGCAAGTTCTAAAGGAAAAGGCGACACACTTACGACTCGTACGCGTCGCACCCCCGACAGTCCGGCTCGCATGCCGCTCACCAGAGGGGATACGCTTTGTCTTGCAATTTCACTGACATGTTGGACTGCAATTGAATAAACCGTCGATAGCCGAAATCTAACCGCTAGGCGGGTGTCGGCTGAGAAGAGAGAAACAGGGGAGGGAGAAGAGATCGCCCGCCCGCAGCGCACGGACTCCAAGAAATATATGGTGATAATGTGAGGTGGGCCATGCTGGAGTCCGGACCGCTTCCGGAGCCCGCTCTGACCGCCCTGGCCCCTCAAGACGTCAGCTGCCCGTCGCATGCATAGCAAGTAGTCCCCGCTTATGTGGAGGAGAGAGAGGCATTGACAAAGTCAAGGAGTAACAGTGGAGACAATAGCTTTCATACAAAATAAACAATGAATACTCATTGCTCGTCCTCTATAAAGGAAAGAATACTTTCATTCGCCGACATGTGGGACGTCGACCATCCTGGTCCACCTGCCATGCACAAAATTATCCTGGTCTACCCCAGTCGTATCACAGGCCCAACCTTTCCCACCGTAAGTTGTTCGTACGAAGGAACCATCATGACTTCATTGAATTCCGCTTCTTCAAGAAAACTTACTGTACCCGCAATACTGCGACCCCACGCGAAGACTGGACGGCACTGTACCATGTCATATCACTGAAACCTACTAGGCCAAACTAGCCCGCCTAGGTCATCTATTTTAGAACGGAGGGAGTACGTCGCTACACTGCTATTATTTTGTGTTGCACGTTCTCTGTACTTTTGCTACGATTTTCCTACCCTATGAACCAAATGAGGCATGAATGTATCCGTGTCGACTATTGTCGGATCGATCGCTAAGCCTACAATTTCAGGAGCTAGGGCTATTGGTCGATCGACGAGGGATAAGTATAAGTGTACCACAAGCTCATCAGCCCCAACGTTTCTCTTCGGTGAGTGTTTTGCAAGTACTATAGCTCGCACAGTAGCTAGCCTACTAACACCAAGAATCATCAAACAAGCCCTGCTGATATGATAAACAGTTCAAACTTACATCTAAGCATGCCATATATTACATCAAGAGCTGGTGAGGATACATCTGTTTCCATAACTCGGAGAGGGTTCGCATGATTCATCGCATGATTCACTATCAAACAAAAGTAGCAAGATCCGCCCACATAAGAGAGTGCATTAGCCCTAAGATGGTTTGATAACACGCATTGTTCTGGTAATTAAACACAGGGCAATGCAAACTACCCTGAAGGATTAGCGCGACCAACTATTTCTTGTCATCGATCTCTCGGGCAATGACCACAGCACGGACAGTGGCATGGGAATCAATTTCTGGGGTGATGTCCACGGGACTGACCGCGACATCGGAATCGATCTCTGGGGCGATGTCCACAGGATGGACAGCGGCATCAGAATCGATCTCCGGGGCGATGCCAACAGGACGGGCCACGACATCGGAATCATCAAGGACGTCCACGCTGCACCTGCACAACCCTAACATATTAGCAAGCACATTGCAAATAATCAAAAACCACAACTATGGTAATAAGCCATTATTTTTTACCTTGTGTAGCTCACCGGGGGATCTCATCCCTTCGGGGGCCATCTCCTCGTCCTAGATGGGGGCCATCACCTTGCCAAGGGATTACTGCTTCTCAATGGTGACTATCTCCTCAAACTCGGTCTTGAGCCTCACATAGGTGGCAATCAGAGTTCCTGGGGTAGGCACAGTGGGGCCCTTGCTGTTCTTCCAACTTTCTTTGAGGAGTTCGTCCGCCAATGTCCTCAACTCTTTGGCTAGTGCTTGTTTCTTGGAGTTCTTCGTCTCCATGGGTTGGCCCGCCAACATGGTCAACTCGTTGGTTGGTGCTCGCTTCCTGGAGATCGCTGTCTCCAGTGGGTTGTCCGTCGGCAACTCTTTGCCTAGTGCTCCAGGATCCATCAATGAACTGACAAACAAAAAGCAATCAAAAGGAAACCACAATCGCAATGAAAACGGGAAAAGATAGGATGTGAGAATTGGTCGGTGCTTCGCAAAAAGAAGATTCTTGGAATGAAAATATAGCAGCATAACTGATTCGCCCACCTTTCCTTCGTCGGTACAGAAGAAAAATGGCAGAAGTGAGTAGCCTGGAGTGAGGTTTTCTTCAAGAAAGGGAAGAAAGGGCTTGAACGAGCGTTCCAGTGAAATGATGGTTGCTTCGTCCAGTCCAACTTGGAGGCCACCTTACCACTGCTGGTAAAGGTGTGGGTTTTGTGATATGACGGGTCATGACGGCCACACCGGGGTGACAGGTGAGTCTCGACTGTAGCACCTCGTTGTGACTTGGTGGATGGCACATGGGCCCGGATGCTTTGAAATGTCCCGCATGTAGATAGAGTGGCTAGTCATATAGGAGTGCTCAATATTGTGCACCGCGACCAAGGCGGAGAGGAAAATGAGAGAACTATGTAATTAATGCATAAGTTTAATTAGGGTAGTTTTGTAAAGTAGTACGAGATACATTCCTCCAATCGCAAAATGCCTTGGTTCATGAGGTTTGAGATTTGAGCCCTATAAACTAGAAGGGAGGAAGTACTGCACGGCTGCACGCGGTGTAGTCTAGTCACTTGTTGAAATCTCTAGAAAGGCAAATACTCCTTTCCGGTTTACAGGGCTATACTACTCCCTCCGTCTAGGTGTGTAAGTCATCTTACGAAAACCAAATAGTCCCAAAACACTTAGGCGCGGTGCATTAAATTTTACCTTGTTTCTTGTTTCTTGACATATCAACCAATAAGAGGTGAGAGGTGTGCATGCTTTTAATGACTTGCAATGGCTAGTTCATTGCAAGCAATGCTATTAATTAGCAAATAAACATTGGTGACCCCAGGAGGAAACGGTGCTAAGCGTGTGGACCTATGCAGAATGAGTATCAACTAATGGATGATGGAGTTTAATTGTTAAACAATAGCAATTTTGTCTCATGCAAGAGCCTGGCTACTACTCCTATATGCGTGCTCCAAGGCACCGCACCACGCGAGCGTTCGCAACTGCCACGTTCGGGTTGCGCTTGGCTCTTCGCCTCTTCGAGAAGACGAACAATGATGTTACTCCTACTTCTACAGTATCGAATCCACTGCTGCATGTCTGTCCACCTTGTGCGGGAGGGCTAGCATGTAGCGAAAGCTTCTACTTACTGCTCCTGCCTTTGCGTCTATGACAGGTGGGCCCAACAGATGGTTGGCCCTCCTGTCATGCAGCCAAAGGCAGGTGCAGTTAAGGCACCGGAGCTCAGTCCGTGAGGGAGAGGGCATTGTAGTAATCAAATTTCTCGGTCTTGTACGAGTTGACGCGACACATCAAAGCACTGCACCCGATATAAGTCTTTTTACACATTTCAACTGGACTACTTCGTATGTAGACATATTCTGCTTCGTATGTAGTCACTTGTTGCAATCTCTACAAAGACTTATATTTGGAAACGGAGGGAGTACAACGCATGCATGCATGCCGTGACTTTCCTTTTGATACTTGCATGTGTTGATTTGATGCACCTTGCCAAATTTTGACTATAAATTTAACTGACCAAATTTTCATGCATGTCACAAAAAATTAAGGGGCTGTTTGGATTGTGACTATGTTTGTCTTATGTTGCCACATTATTTTTCCCACACTTGCCAGACTTGCCTAACCTGAGTTGCTCAAATTGTTAGACACACTTTGGCTTGCCTAAGGGAATCTTGCCACAACTTTTGTGTCTATGACATGTGGAGTAGAAATTATAAATAATAATGCATGTTGGGGCAACCCACGTTTCCGCTAATTTTAGCCATGGGCTTGTTCACAATTTTTACAAGGGGGTGGTTGTTCATTTAATGGAGGGACTTGTAGTACCAGACTTGAATGAAACAAAGTGCAACCTGGCACACCATAACACCACTTGGAACAAGCGGGTAGCTATCTCAAAAAACAATCAACAACTAAAAAAACCGCGACCTGGCATGTAGTAGTACACAATTTTAAACGATTGTTTTGATGGAGTGAAAAAGGAAAACTACCCCACTACGTATATATAGGTCGGAGCCTCCACGCTTGCTTGCTAGGGTTGCTCTATTCACACTCTCATCCTCTCCAGATCTAAACTAGATAGGGGTAGTAACACTGTCTTTCTCCCTTCAAAAAACACTGGCTTTCTATCCTCACCGCTGGTTACAGATCTGAACGTATCCCCCTCCACTGATGAAGGGGAGGAGGGGCAGCGTTTAGGCCATCGTCGACAGCGAGGGAGGAGACCCACTGCCGGCCGCACCATTATCTCTGGCCGAGCGCCGGCGCGGGAGGTCCTCCGATCCCTTCGTTGTTGCCTGTGGGCGGATCCGGCCTCCCGCCGCCCACCTATCCACATCCCGACGACCTTCAGGTATATCTTTGTTTGAAACCGCCTTAGCTCTACCTCCCCAGCTCGCTACGTCGCTGCATGTGCATCATTTTCTACCTCTCAGTCCCTCTCGATCAGATGGTCCAACGTCACCTAGTATTTTTTTTCTTCTATTGTTAGAGGTAAAGCTACTTCATGGAGTCGAATCTTGTACTCCCTCCGTCCGAAAATACTTGTCATTGAAATGGATGTATCTAGATGTATTTTAATTCTAGACATCCATTTTGATGACAAGTAATTCCGGATGGAGGGAGTACTTGGTTCAAACAAGAAATAAAGTGGGGGTGGGGGAATTTAGTATGTACATCAGACTTGGTACAAACAGGAAGGAAAGGGGGTGAAAGTAGTACAGACTAGTCATCCAACCGGTATCTTGGTCGAAAAGGGAAATATAGGGGTAACGGTGTACACAGTGGTATGACCGGGACTAGATTTGCTATCCACACATAGGAGTAGGTGGCTAGAGTGAACAAAAATGGGACCAAGCCAGATATGTTTCTTGGATGTTTGTTTCTGGGGGGAACAAACTATGAATCACCACTTTAAGCCCCTATTTACGTACATGCTGCTGGACTGTTGGTGCACCCACTGTCCCATGCCCTTATAACAAATATTTAGCTGTTCTTAATCTAATGTCCCTGGTAAAAATGAGGCCATGCCACTGTTATAAGCCACGACAAGTTTAGCCAAATGTTTTTGCCTGTAATTGTTTGAGACTCTGACTGTTTCCTCTGTACCTTTTTGTGCAAACAGGGATATCCAATTCACCTGGTTGCTGTTGTGACCTTTTGGTGCACTGCACAAAACTCTTCTTAAAAGAAGTGACTTTTGTGTTGTTTAACTGGAATGTCAGAATGGAATAGTTGGTTCATTTCGGTGGAACTGCACAAAGGGAGATCTGTGTTCCAATCCTCATCATCCATATTGGCGCCATAACCTTCCTTTAGGTAAGAATGATATTTAATGCATGTGTTCATCTCTATTTTCCAACTGCCATGAGAAAATAATGCTATTTTTTTACTAGTACACTTGTACTCCCTCACTGACAAAACCAATTCTGAACTAGAAGGCCAATCATGTACTTGGTTTCACCAACTGGTGAGGAGAAAGAGAAACAGAGCATGAAGAGGAAGAAGAAGAAGAAGGAGGAGGAGGAGGAAATGAAGAAGATCACACAATGGTATCGTCCTATGTTATCCTGACATCTTGCTAGTCGTGTTGTATTGTTGTGTTGGTACTAGTCTTAATTTACTTGGAAGACTAGCAAGATGCTCGTTCGTTGCACGTAACATCGAGATGCACTTAACAACAAGATCACCAAATCTGTTTTTTTGTATGAGTATAAGACTAATAGATATAGGGTAGAGATAGATAAGGAAATGCAGCATAGTAGTACTTGGCTTAAAGACACATCATACTAATTAACCAGATTCTGGATGCATGTGTGACCCAGCTCTACATGATCAACAGTGCCAAGTTGATCTTGCTGAAGCCGAGGCCTCAGTCGAGGCCATTCAAGGGCTCCGGCAATGTCTCCCTTACATGTGAGACGATCCTCCAGGGAGCCCTTCCACTTCTGTCGTCTCTCCTGCAAGGTCACTTAATTAATCAGGAGTACTTAAGTAGCACTAATTTATTGCTGCCCTAATTTTCCCGTCAAAGTTAAACAAATCTTTAGTAGCACCCTATGTTGAATCATGTATGTGTATATATGTATCTGGAGGTGAATCATGTGGTGGAGCAGGGAGGAAATCTTGGTAGTGTCATGACATAATAATGTTATTGTCTTTCTATCCTTTCTCACTAAGCTAATGAAGGTTTCACCTTTTTCCTACTTGTGCAAACAGGGATCATGTTGTGCCAATCGTACATTTTAGTGGAACTACACTAGAGAATACAATGAACTGTATGCCAGCCAGTGCTTTAACTCTGCTAGAAGTTCTTGATAATCTTTCAATATAATCTCACCACTTGTAAACAAGAGTTATTTCAACCATATATTTGAAGTGCACAAAAATATATACTATTGAGTGATTCCAGTGAGTGCTTTATCATCTCTTCCGGAATTACTTGAATAAGCATATTTTGCTTAGGTTGGTACCAGCCTAAGGCCTTCAGCCATATTAGTTTGTTGTACCTATATATGTATTGTGCTACTATGCTGCTACTGTCATGAGAAACTCATTTATCTTTGCACGTTAAAGTTTTGCAACCTATGATACATGGAAATGTTTTGAGTGTTGAGCTAATTGGCACTGTTTAAATAAACTAATACCTCTCTTTAATCAAGACTACTATGTTGCTAACTTTACCCATTAAGATAATGAGGGTGCTTCTGTTTGTTAGTGTATGTTTCATCAACTAGTCCCACTATTACAATAATCTCACTCTCTTAATGTATGTGCCAACAGGGATGCTCGATTTTGGTAGAACTGCACAAAAACTTTGGGTGCTTCATTGCCTCGACCGCTTCTTTCCCTTCATGTCAGTCACTTTGTCTCGGCTTGCTTGCTTCCTTCGTTTCCTGTCAGTCGCTTATCTCGACTTCCAGTGAAAGGAAATAGTAATTGATATGCTACCTCACACAGGTTGGTACTGGTCTTTATCCTGATTATTGTGCTTGTCATGTATTGGTAATTTGGTATTATGCTACTGTTTGCCAATTTTATGAAGGAGTAACTTGGAGCCTGAACTCGCAGGCAAATCATTGCCTTGGGTGATTTCAGTAGAACTACACAAAATGATCAGATGGACAGGTACTTATGCTGCTGCCATGTACTCCAAAGTTCACTCAGAAAAGCATCGATGTTGACAAGAAGTGCCTATATTCATTCGAGTATCAACCGGCGTCAACTAGTTGTCAAACTCCCAAGTATTAAGAGAGTGAATGCCAAAAATATTGCTTGGCGCATAGCCCAGAAGAACACAGTCCAGTCTTTGGTCCCAACTTGTGCCTTTTGGTTATCGGCAGATATGGTAGCGAACTGTATGGCATGGAGTCTAAAGATTTCAGGCAAGTTGGTTGACGCGTATATTCATCTGGCACTTAATCAGTCTGCACGCCAGGGATGCTCCATTTCAGTTGAACTGCACAAAAAATTTGGGTGGTTCATTTTCTCAACTGCCTCCTTTCTCGTCTGCAATGTAGAATTTTGGCGAGCTACAGGACCAAGATGAGCCAGTAAACTAGTTGGATGAAAGTAGTGGCCAAATTGCTCAAACCTCACTCGGCACGAGGCCAAGGATAAACCTACAAGCAAAGTTCAGATTGTCTGTGCTTCCTCTTATGTACTCGAAAGTTTACTCGTACAAGAACTAATGTTAGCAAGAAGTACCTCCGACTGAACACCATTTACCAGTCTGTACCCTAGGTAATTAAAGTTCGTCCATGGATCATATTGGCTGTGATCTCAATCATTTGGATGCATAAACATACTGAACATGTGTATATCTGAATCTTTTTGTGAATTATGCATGAATATTGTCGTGTGATCTATCAATCATTTGGATGCATAGATATGCTGAGCTTGTGTATATATGAATCTTTTGAGTTGTTGATAGTGAATGTTGGCTATGAATATGAACGTGTCCTGTGAACCTGAGTTTGATACGGATGTTTACCTTTTCTGTTGTATTTGTGTGTGAACTTGTTAGTATGCCTACTGTGGGGTATGTGACGTGTGGTTGTCAACGGCACACCTTCTTCCTGAGAAGAATTGCACCTGCTTTGTTAGGGTAGCAACGGCGCATCAGCTCTTTTTAATCTTTTTATTACTCTGTCTTCCCCTCTCCCCTGTTCAACCCCTCCGTAATGTTTTAGGCCTCAAAACAAACATAGTATTGCATTGTTTTTGGGGCTTGATGAAAAATCGAGTGCTAGTTTCTGTAGGTTGGCCCGCCCAGCAAATGGGCTGCTGGTCCACCACGACAGACTGGGAGGCTAAAAATACAAGTTGTATGGTGCAGAGGCAAGTAAAAAAACGCTATCGAGAGCCATCCACTGAAGAAAAAAAATCACTCCTGATGTGCTTCTTCAGTCGTGCCGCCGGCCCCCTCTTTAATCTAGTTCGCTCGAGGATCTGGTATCATTTTTTTCCAGAGGGCGAACAAGTATCAGCTAGGCCTAGGTTTTTTAATAAAACGCAGGTCTCTGTTCTATTTATCTATATATAAGAATAATAATGTTGTGTCCAATTTATGTTTTTCCTTCTAACCACATTATATATATTTATATTATTACTATTATCGTATATTTTATAGATACTTATATATACATTACAAAAACATCCCATGTGTTATTAACTTATAAAAGTAAATGTTTAACGGAAGTTGGCAAGGAAAATCCTGGTTGTTTTTGACTCACACGCAAGGAAAATCCTGGTGATTGCATACAAAAGCTTGCAAAGATTTTAAGGGCCAATTTAATAATAACACGCTCATTTTTATATTGAGTAATAACTCGTTAATTTATTAATTATATATAAAAAATGTGCCTCTCCGGTTTATTCTTTGATATTAATTGCTCCTTCTAACGTAATATTATATATATAACGAGCCCAGCATATTTTTTGAGAATCACAGCGCACTTTATTGCCTAAGTTCAATGCTTACAGGGATACATAAATGAGCAGGTGGTGCATCAAGCCACACATGCCAACCTATATCAAGAGACGTAGCCATACGTGCTAGTCTATGAGGCTCCTCATTACATTCGTCCTGCTCATGACTAAAAAGACAAGCCCTAAATAAATTGCTTCGTTCTTTGATCTCATGAAACACCATACGATGTCCACCAAGGTTGTTTGGTGCTTCGATTTACCGGACGACTCTCAGACAGTCAGTAGAAATATGTACTCTTTCCAGGTCCAGGTCCTCACTCAATGCTAGTGCTTCTCGACATGGGCTGGGATTCATGTATAAGTGGGCTGGGATTTCTTAGAAAATATAATGAGCCCAGCTAATTCGTGTATAAATGGGCTGGGACTCGGACGATGACTGTACGTGAGAGGCTGGCAGTGGGGACGCACCACGCCCATGGACGCATGCATGCATGCAACGGAACTCGGCGTGGTCAACGTGGTCAAGGAACGACTTCCATCGGAAGTATACTGTACATGGAGAGGCTGGCAGCTGGGCCCACTAAGTTAACGGGGACGGAGGGCTTTGTCAACTTAGTCAATATGAACGATTCTAGCTGCACTGACCGTACGATGTCCATCCAACGGCCATCGTGCTTCTTCAACCTCTGGTCTTCTTGCTCCAGCCGCCCAAAGCAGCGCCGGTCGTGCTGCCTGCTCCTGCCTCCCGTGGTTGTCTGTGATGCCGCGGAGGCCTCACCGCCCCCTACTACTCCCGCCACTGGCAAGGCCATCCCTCCACTCACCCACACCCCCTGTTATTCTGCGGCGACGGCAGCCTCACACCGCAGCCAAACGAGTGAACCCTCATACTCCTATACGCGTGGGCATCCACTGTCATGTCTTCCCCGGCTTTGCGTCATCCCTTCCTAGGCCTCGCCATCGTCCACCTCCGTGGTGCACTCGGCGTGGCGTGGTCAATGTGGTCAATGACCGACTTCCATTGGAAGAGTACTGTACGTGGAGAGGCTGACAGCTGGGTCCATGGCCACAGCCCAGTTTTTTTGTGATTTGCCAAGTAAGTCGCTTAGTCAGGTCTGTTGGGCTGCAAAATCTTTTCAAGACGAGGAGAGCTTCATTCGGCTGGCCGAGAAAATGGCCTATCAGTAATGAGAAATGGTCTGTACATTTTTAAAACACATCAAACTAGCAATTAGTTTCAAATTTCTTTTTTTTTCATTTCAAGATTTGAAATTGCATTGATTTTTATGCGTGGACAATTTGTTGGACTTTATATTGATATACATTTATTTTTAAAATCAGTTTGAATGTGACTCGAAATTTCAGGATTAAAAACAGTTCGGACCGCACCGAAATATGCAAAATTTCGTATAATTTTTAACCATGGCCACAATATGGGTTGTAATGCTAACAAAAAGAATATGGGCTCCAAAAGTAACCTTAAGAATTAGCAAATGGGCTATAAATTATTAGAAATAATGGCAGATGGGTTCTATGCTGTTTTCCACAGATTTGAGGTTTTCCTAAAAAAAAGGTTGATGCACAAGCAGTGACTAATGGATTTCCATCCAACGGCCGTCGTGCTTCTTCAATCTCTGCTCTTCCTGCTCCAGCCGCTCAAACAAGCATCGGCGGGACTGCCTGCTCCCTCCTCCCCGCGGCCGGCTGTGCTGCCGCGCAGGCCTCACTGCCCCACCCTACTCCCATCGCTGGCCTAGCCATCCCTCTACTCACCCACACCTGATGTTATTCTCCGGCGACGGCAGACAAACCAGTAAACCCTCGTACAGTCGTACTCCCCTCCGCGTGGGAAACAACTGTCGCGTCTTCACTGCCTCTATCTCGTTCCCTTCCTAGGCCTCGCCGTCGTCCACCGCCCTGGTGCTCTCGGCGCGGCCTAGTCAACGTGGTCAATGACCAACATGCATCTGAAGTGGACTATACGTGGAGAGGCTGACAGCTGGGTTCACGGCCGCAGCAAGGAAGTGCCTCCTTATTACGCGCAAAATAATTATTCCTCCACCTGACAGCAGGGACCCACCAGACGGGCCACCTTATTTCATGAAAAAAATGTTTCCCCTGACTGTTGGGACCCACCAGCTACATCTTCGCACGCAAGGAAGTGCGTCCGGGCACAAAAAAACAAACGATTCGCCCCCCTGACTGTTGGGACCTGAGGGAGTCCCGGATTAGGGGGTGTCCGGATAGCCGGACTACCATCATCGGCCGAACTATCATCGGCCGGACTATCATCATCATCGACCGGACTCCAAGACTATGAAGATACAAGATTGAAGACTTCGTCCCGTGTCTGGATGGGACTTTCCTTGGCGTGGAAGGCAAGCTTGGCGATACGGATACGTAGATCTCCTACTATTGTAACCGACTCTATGTAACCCTAGCCCTCTCCGGTGTCTATATAAACCGGATGCTCTAGTCCGTAGAACAACAACAACCATTACAATCATACCATAGGCTAGCTTCTAGGGTTTAGCCTCCTTGATCTCGTGGTAGATCCACTCTTGTAAACATCCACAATATCAATATCAATCAAGCAGGACGTAGGGTTTTACCTCCATCAAGAGGGCCCGAACCTGGGTAAAACATCGTGTCCCTTGTCTCCTGTTACCATCCGCCTAGACACACAGTTCGGGACCCCCTACCCGAGATCCGCCGGTTTTGACACCGACATTGGTGCTTTCATTGAGAGTTCCTCTGTGTCGTCACCGATAGGCTTGATGGCCTCTTCAATCGACAACGACGCAGTCCTGGGTGAGACTTTTCTCCCCGGACAGATCTTCGTATTCGGCGGCTTCGCACTGCGGGCCAACTCACTTGGCCATCTGGAGCAGATCGAAAGCTACGCCCCTGGCCGTCAGGTCGGGTTTGGAAGCCTAAACTTCACGGCCGATATCCGCGGGGACTTGATCTTCGATGGATCTGAGCCACAGCCGAGCGTGCCGCGCTGTCACGATGGGCACGACCTAACTCTGCCGCCGGACAGCACCTTGGAGGCCGCACACGAATCCGCTCCGACCCATAGTCCGGAGCCGATCGCTCAGATCGAGGACGGATGGCTGGACACCGCCTCGGGAGCTGCAACTTCTACGGCGATGGAGCCGAACACTTACCTTGTCCCGCATAAAGCTCATGACTCCGAGGTGCCGGACTCTCTGCCGGACTCCGAACCTCCTGCGCCCCTGCCAGTCGAATCCGACTGGGCGCCGATCATGGAATTCACCGCTGCGGACATCTTTCAGCACTCACCCTTCGGCGATATCTTAAATTCGCTGAAGCATCTCTCGCTATCCGGAGAGCCCTGGCCGAACTACGGCCAGGATGGTTGGGACGCGGACGACGAAGAAATTCAGAGCCCACCCACCACCCACTTCGTAGCCACCGTCGACGATCTAACCGACGTACTCGACTACGACTCCGAAGACATCGACGGTATGGACGACGATGCCGGAGACTATCAAGAACCAGTGCCTACAGGACACTGGAAGACCACCTCGTCATACGACATATATATGGTGGACACCCCAAAAGATGGGGACGGCGAAGAAGCAACGGAGGCCGATTCCTTAAAGAAACAGCCCAAGCGCCGACATCAGCGGCGCCGCTCTAAATCCCGCCACAGCAAGAATAGAGATTCCGGCACAGGAGATAATAACACCCCAGAAAGTGCCGAAGACAACCCCCTCCAGCACGATCCAGCGCAGGAGGAGGCAGAAGCAAGCCCTCACGAGAGGGCGGCAGACGAAGAGGTCGAGGATGATAATTACTTACCTCCCTCCGGAGACGAGGCAAGCCTCGACGACGACGAATTCGTCGTGCCTGAGGATCCCGTCGAACAAGAGCGTTTCAGACGCAGGCTAATGGCCACGGCAAACAGCCTAAAGAAAAAGCAGCAACAGCTTCAAGCTGATCAAGACCTACTGGCCGACAGATGGACCGAGGTCCTCGCGGCCGAAGAGTATGAACTCGAACGCCCCTCCAAAAGTTACCCAAAACGCAAGTTGCTCCCCCGACTAGAGGAGGAAGCGTACAAACCTGCATCACCAGCGCACAATACGGCAGACCGACCACCTCGTGGCCGCGACAGAGAGGCGTGCAAGCCCTCCACCAAAACCGTACCCCGGCACCGCTCAAAAAGCATGAAGCCACGGGGGAACGCGCCGGACTTGCGGGATATATTGGAGGACAAGGCAAGACAATCCAGATCTATCTATGGATCACGTGGGCGCCCCAAGACCCACGACGAATACCGTCGCGCCGGATACAACTACTCCGGCCGGGCCGAACACAGCAGACAACGCTCTCTCGAGCTACGTCGCGATATTGCTCAATACAGAGGCGCCGCGCACCCACTATGCTTCACTGACGAAGTAATGGATCATCAAATCCCTGAAGGGTTTAAACCCGTTAATATCGAATCCTACGATGGCACAACAGACCCCGCGGTTTGGATTGAGGATTATCTCCTCCATATACATATGGCCCGCGGCGACGATCTTCACGCCATCAAATATCTCCCGCTCAAGCTTAAAGGACCAGCTCGGCATTGGCTTAACAGCCTGCCCGCAGAGTCAATTGGATGCTGGGAAGACCTGGAAGCCGCATTCCTCGACAACTTCCAGGGCACGTATGTGCGACCACCGGACGCAGATGACCTAAGCCACATAATCCAGCAGCCAGACGAATCGGCCAGGCAATTCTGGACACGGTTCTTAACAAAGAAAAATCAAATCGTCGACTGTCCGGATGCAGAGGCCCTCGCTGCCTTCAAACATAACATCCGCGACGAGTGGCTGGCCCGGCACCTAGGACAGGAAAAGCCGAAATCCATGGCAGCCCTCACATCACTCATGACCCGCTTCTGTGCGGGAGAGGATAGCTGGCTAGCTCGCAGCAACAACCTCAGCAAAAACGCTGGCAGTCCGGATACCAAGGACCGCAATGGCAGGTCGCGTCGAAACAAAAACAAACGCCGCATTAACGGCGATAGCAATGAGGATACGGCAGTCAACGCCGGATTCCGAGGCTCCAAGCCCGGTCAACGGAAGAAGCCATTCAAAAGAACCACTCCGGGCCCGTCCAATTTGGACCGAATACTCGACCGCTCCTGTCAAATACATGGAACCCCCGAAAAGCCAGCTAACCACACCAACAGAGATTGTTGGGTATTCAAGCAGGCAGGCAAATTAATCGCCGAAAACAATGACAAGGGGCTACACAGCGATGACGAGGAAGAGACCCGGCCGCCGAACAACAGAGGACAAAAGGGATTCCCCCTCAAGTTCGGACGGTAAACATGATATACGCAACGCATATACCCAAGAGGGAGCGGAAGCGTGCACTAAGGGACGTATACGCGATGGAGCCAGTCGCCCCAAAATTCAACCCATGGTCCTCTTGCCCGATCACTTTCGATCGAAGAGACCATCCGACCAGTATCCGCCATGGCGGATTCGCCGCATTGGTTTTAGACCCAATCGTCGATGGATTTCACCTCACGAGAGTCCTGATGGACGGCGGCAGTAGCCTGAACCTGCTTTATCAGGATACAGTGCGAAAGATGGGCATAGACCCTTCAAGGATTAAACCTACAAAGACAACCTTCAAAGGCGTCATACCAGGTGTCGAGGCCAGTTGTACAGGCTCAGTTACACTGGAAGTGGTCTTCGGATCCCCGGATAATTTCCGAAGCGAGGAGTTAATCTTCGACATAGTCCCATTCCGCAGTGGCTATCACGCTCTGCTCGGACGAACCGCGTTCGCAAAATTCAACGCGGTGCCGCATTATGCATACCTTAAGCTCAAGATGCCAGGCCCTCGTGGAGTCATCACGGTCAATGGAAACACGGAACGCTCCCTCCGAACGGAGGAACATACAGCGGCTCTCGCGGCAGAAGTACAGAGCAGCCTTTTAAGGCAATTTTCGAGTCCGGCCGTTAAACGACCGGACACGGCCAAACGCGCCCGGAGCAACATCAACCAAGACCACCTGGCACGTTCCGAGCACGCGTAGCAATGCGGCCTCAACCCCAGCCCTCGCACAATTGTAAGACAAACTCTCCGCGTACATAATTACGCCCTGGAGATACCATGGGCATAGGGGGAGAGGCACAACCACAACAGACCCAGAGTGCGGTTCGACCACACCAGGGGCTCCCAAGTGTGTCGCTCTTTTTATCTTTTATTTCTCTCTTTTTTATACAGAACTCTGTCCGGCGGCGAACCTGCCGAACTCATGATGCAACAGCCAGGGAGGGACAAAGGCTGCGACGAACACTCAGGTGGTCTCCATTACGAGCATTAAATTTGTTAAATACACCATTCCGCGGCCTACCCCTGGAGGGAGACGCCTTTAATTCGTCCAATCCCTTGCTTTCCGCACTATTTGTATCATTCCGCACTCATAGCAAATCTTCTCGAATAAAATGCAGCACTTTTTGCCCATAATTGCATTACCTTATATATATATATGTTCATTTACGACATGTTGCATCCGTACATTTTGGTACGGCCAAATACACCAGGGGCTTATGTTCCCCGCATTATGGTGTGATAAAGTCCGCACACTTTCACAAGTGCGGCACCCCGAACTTATAGCATTATATGAATCGGCTCCGAATCATGTCTTGGGTCAATAGTTGGGTTTGCCCGGCTCCCATGTTTGGCACCTTACGTTCCGTTCTATCGGCTAAGGTAGCACTGGGAGAACCACTGCGATTGCGCCCCGGTTGAGCCGGGTTAACGCCTCAGTGGAGAAAGCTAAAACTGACTGTCATGATAAGGCGAGAGACTGGTCGCTGTTCGAGAGGTCTTTTCGGGTCCTTAAAGACCTACGCCGCTTCGAGCGAAGTACCGGATAATGTCCGACGAAGGCGTGGATAGCGCCCCGAATTCGGTCTTCCGAATACTAGGGGCTTCGCCGAAATTTAAAATTATAGAATTCTATGGCTAAGTGAGAGTGTTCAAGCACTATAAGTCCGGTTGCCTTGTTCGTTGTGTTGAGCGCCTCCCTAGATGGACCCAAAAATGGGAACAAGAGTGCTCAAGTTTATCCCGAACACCCCAGCACTCGTGGCATGGGGGCTGAAGCCGACGACTTGCCATCTCTCAGATTTAATAAACGGCCGCACAGAAGGTAATATTTTAAATTAACAAGCGTTGCTTAGCGCATATGAACAAAGTTTTCAGCGCACAGGATAACACATTGCGAATTTACTCAATAATTACATCCCTGGGGCACTCATCCGCAATCTTGCGGGCACCCTTCAGGACAGTCTTATAGTACATCTCGGGCGTACGATATTCCTTGCCCGCTGGTGGCGCGTCAGTGATTAGCTTCTCCGCATCCAGCTTGCCCCAATGCACCTTTGCGCGGGCAAGGGCCCGACGAGCACCTTCAATACAGGCGGAGCGCTTGATAACCTCCACCCAGGGGCACGCATCCACCAACCGTCGCACGAGGCCGAAGTAGCTCCCAGGCATGGCCTCTCCAGGCCACAGCCGGACTATGAGGCCCTTCATGGCCTGCTCGGCCACCTTGTGGAGCTCGACCAGCTGCTTCAGCTGGTCGCTAGGGGGCACCGGATGGCCGGCCTCAGCATACTGAGACCAGAAGACCTTCTCCGTTGAGCTCCCCTCCTCGGCTCGGTAGAATGCGGCGGCATCAGACACGCTGCGAGGCAGATCTGCAAACGCCCCTGGAGAGCTCCGAATTCGGGTAAGTAACACGTAATTTACATTCACATGCTTGCTTTGCATGAAAAATGCCTTACCCGCCGCTATCTTCCTCACCAACTCAATCTCCTGAAGGGACTTATGGGCATCGGCCTTGGCAGTTTTGGCACTTTCGAGAGCCGAGGCAAGCTCGGACTCTCGAGTCTTTGAGTCACGCTCCAAACTCTCATGCTTTTCCATGAGAGCCTGGAGCTCTTGCCGAACCACCGCCACCCGCGCCTCCTGCTTTTCTCGCTCTGCCCGTTCCGCGGCCGCATTGCGTTCGGCCGCGGACACGGCCTCCTTCAGGGTCGCCACCTCGTTCGTGGCCCCTGCAGTACCCATGTTATCCTTGTTATTTTTTGTTGCAACCTAAATCCTTTTCTGTAAGGTACAAGTTCAAAGAGGTGTTACTCACCTTCTTTGTCCTGGAGCTGCTTCTTGGCGCGGCCGAGCTCTTGCTCGGACCGCTCGAGCTCCTGCTTCAAAGCACCGACCTCCGCAGTCAGTGCGGCAGAGGTCAGCAGCGCAGCCTGCAACCCATATTGACATAATTTTTTAGCAACCCTGCGTATATCTTCTTTTTTTCAGATCCTCAGTCCGGCTTTTCTTTCCGAACACCGAACCGAGCATCAGGGGCTACTGTCTATGCGGTATTACATTGCATATTTTTAACTTCTTACCTCAAAGCCTGATAGAAGGCTATTGCAGGCTTCGGTCAGCCCGCTCTTGGCAAGCTGTACCTTCTGAATCACCGCACTCATAATAGTGCGGTGTTCTTCCTCGATGGAAGCGCTCTGCAGCGCCTCCAACAAATTGTCCGGCGCCTCCGGTTGGACGGAAGCTGCCGGCGTCACGGTCTTGCCCTTCGTGCGAAGGGGCCGCCGGCCGGACTCCGGAACCACTGCGGGTTCTGATGTGGAGTCCGGCGCAAAGTCCGGGAGGCCGCCTTGTGGCGCCTCCGGAGCCTCCCCCTGATGGGTCCCTTCTTGGGATCCCACCTCGGCGTCCTCGGTGTCGCGAGGGGTGGAGGCGGTCGGGATGGAGTCTACATCCGACGGAGCCAACGACCCGCTCGATGAAGCGGGGAGATCATCATTGGCCGGACTACAGGCAGCATGCGGCATCAGAATGACACTATGTGACGCAGAAAAAGAAATTATAAATCATTCAGGAATCCGGATACTTACGATCTCGCCGGAGGCCTGGCCCTTGAAGGCCATTCTTCCTCGCCAACGTTGATGTTGGCGGAGCTGTCCGGGGGAATAGTCCTTCCCCTCTTGGACCCTTCGGCCTCCCCTGTTGGGGAAGCCTTCCTCTTCCTCTCTCCCTCCTCTGGGAGAGAGTCCTCTTTCTCCTCCTCGTTTTCGGGGGAGGAGTCCGCCCCGGAGTCGTCGGACACCTGAAAACGGGAACTCTTTCGAGCACCCGTGGCCTCCTTCTTGGCCTTCTTCTCCGGCACCACGTGCGGTGCCGGAACCAGCAGCCTCGCTAGATGGGCGTCTACTGGGTTTTCTGGCATAGGAGCCGGGCAGATAATCTGCTCCGCCTTCCTCATCCAGTCCTGTCAAAGGAAAAGGGGAAATTAAAACCCGCATAGAGTCAAACTATGAAAAGCAAGTGTCCCGTAAAGGGGTAGAATCACTTACCTCGTCGGCTTGACGCTGCGAGCGAAATCCGCGATCTTCAGTCGCGGATGCGGGGGCTTCGGCGCCCTTAAACAGCACCCTCCAGGCGCCTTCGTACGTCGTGTCGAAGAGCCCGCTCAGCGCCTGGTGCTGTTCCGGATTGAACTCCCACAGATTGAATGCCCGCTCCTGGCATGGGAGAATCCGGCGGACGAGCATGACTTGGACCACGTTAACCAGCCTGAGCTTCTTCACCAGCTTCTGGATACAGGCTTGGAGTCCCGTCAGCTCCTCCGAACTACCCCACAGCAAGCCCTTCTCTTTCCAGGAGGTGAGCTGCGTGGGGATACCAGATCTGAACTCGGGGGCCGCCGCCCACGTAGGGTCGCGCGGCTCGGTGATATAGAACCACCCCGATTGCCACCCCTTGACGGATTCCACGAAGGCCCCTTCGAACCAAAGGACGTTGGGCATCTTGCCCAACATGGCGCCTCCGCACTCCGCTTGAGTGCCCTTCACTACCTTCGGCTTGACATTGAAGGTCTTGAGCCACAAGCCGAAGTGGGGCTGGATGCAGAGGAAGGCCTCGCACACGACGATAAACGCCGAGATGTTGAGGATGAAGTTCGGCGCCAGATCATGGAAATCCAGGCCGTAGTAGAACATGAGCCCCCGGACAAAGGGGTGAAGTGGAAAGCCCAGTCCGCGGAGGAAGTGGGGAAGAAAAACGACCCTCTCATGGGGCCTGGGGGTGGGGATGAGCTGCCCCTCGTCGGGCAGCCGGTGCGCAATGTCGCCGGACAGGTAGCCGGCGCTGCGCAGTCTTTCGATGTGCTCCTCCGTAACGGAGGAGGTCATCCACTTGCCTCCCGCTCCAGACATGACTGGGGAAGGTTGAGACGAGATGTGCGGGCTTGGGCGCTGGAGCTCGAGTGCGCGGAGATGGATAAGCAAAGGAGGAAGAAGGCGTAGGTGAAAAGGTGAATCCTTATCCCTTATATGGGCGGGCGAAGTCTACGCGTCCCCCACCGGCCTGGTAAAACTCGCTTATCCCCCAAGCGTCACCATCAATGGCGCGGTTGGGTTACCCACGTCCGTATTGATGAGAATCCCGGATTAAGGGGGAACACGATCTCTGCTTCGACAAGACGTGCCAAGGAAACCGCTTCGCTAAATGCGCTGAGGTGGTAGAGTAAAAAACGATTCAAGTAATGGCTTGGTAGTGGCGTGACGTCATGCCGCAAAAAACGTCAGCAGATTGAACTTGTGTATATATTATTCTCTCTACGGTGGAATGTGGAATTTATTTTGCAGAGCCGGACACTATCCTGGTGTTCACAATCTTCTATCATTCGGAGGAGGAACCCGCCTTGCAATGCCAAGCAATATACGCGCCGGACTTATCGTCATTGAAGCCTGGTTCAGGGGCTACTGAGGGAGTCCCGGATTAGGGGGTGTCCGGATAGCCGGACTACCATCATCGGCCGAACTATCATCGGCCGGACTATCATCATCATCGACCGGACTCCAAGACTATGAAGATACAAGATTGAAGACTTCGTCCCGTGTCCGGATGGGACTTTCCTTGGCGTGGAAGGCAAGCTTGGCGATACGGATACGTAGATCTCCTACTATTGTAACCGACTCTATGTAACCCTAGCCCTCTCCGGTGTCTATATAAACCGGATGGCTCTAGTCCGTAGGACACAACAACAACCATTACAATCATACCATAGGCTAGCTTCTAGGGTTTAGCCTCCTTGATCTCGTGGTAGATCCACTCTTGTAAACATCCACAATATCAATATCAATCAAGCAGGACGTAGGGTTTTACCTCCATCGAGAGGGCCCGAACCTGGGTAAAACATCGTGTCCCTTGTCTCCTATTACCATCCGCCTAGACGCACAGTTCGGGACCCCCTACCCGAGATCCGCCGGTTTTGACACTGACAGGACCCACCAGCTACATATTCGCACACAAGGAAGTGCCTGACAGTCAGGACCCACCTGGTCGAAGCGTATGTAGCGTTGTCATTCTGGTCGCGAACATGTACATACATACTGGTGGATGTAGAGGCGCGCACGTGTCGTAGTAGAGGCGCGCTCGTGTCGTAGTAGAGGCGCACACGTAGCATGTACACGTACGTACAGCGGCCAGTGCGCAAGAAAGAAAATACGGCCACATATGTGTACATACGGGTGGGGTCTCGAATGCCTACTCGCGCATATATACGTACAGCTAGGGCTCGTGTACATGGCTGGGTCAGAACGGAGAAACAGCATCGTCGTTGTGTTCATGGGGAGCCAACCGGCTGGGTCGGAACGGAATGCGTCGTCGTGTTCATCGGGAGGGCTTGGACGGAACAGGCGATGGAAACGAGGTCTGGCGTACCGCAGAATGGAGGAAATGGCCTTGTGTTCGACCGGTCACGTTCGAAACGGGATCCTGTTCATCGGGAGGGGTGTGACATACAGCAAAACGGAGGAAACGGATCTCCTACGGTCGAAACGGGGGTACTGTTGATCGGGAGGGGTGTGGCGTACCGCAAAACGGACGAAACGGACTTGTGTTGGAGCGCTACGGTCGAAACGGGGGTCCTGTTCATCGGGAGGGGTGTGGTGTACCGCGAAACGGGACTCCACGGGATACTGTTCATCTCCACCGTCGACCTCTTCCAGCCTCCACGGGCTACTGTTCATCCATCGTCAACCTCCTCCAGCCTCCACATGCGACTGTTCATCCACGGGCTCCTCTTCATCCAGCCTCCACCGTGTGCTACTCCACCGGCTACTGTTCAACCACCCCTTTCCATCGGCTCCTGTTCAACCACCCCTCCACGGGCTAGTGTTCATCCACCCCTCCACCATCTACTGTTCATCCAACCCTCCACGGGGTCGTCCTGTTCATCCAGCCCTCCACGGGGTCCTGTTCATCCAGCCCCAACCGGCTCAATCGATCGGGGTCCTGTTCATCCAGAGGCAACGCCACGGGTCCTGTTCATCCACTCCCACCGCTCACTGTTCATCCAACCCCCCCCCCCCCCCCCCCCCCCCCCCCGCAACACTCACTGTTCATCCAGAGAGGCAGCATCGATCGGCTTCATTTAGCAGCAATAGCGAAGGAATCGATCGCTCGGGTTCAGTAACGCGTAGCCTGCAGTGCAATTGCTCGGGTTCAGTTAGATCCCAACGCCTTGCTCGGGTTCAGTTAGAGCCAACGCCTCGCACACACGCGCGTACGTGTACGAGAGAAACACGCATCGCTCAGCCCTCGACCACCCACCGTAACCGGGAACTCCCCGAAATCTTCCTCGCCCTTGCTTCTACCATGGTTTTTTCCATCATGGACAGCCCAAAGAATGTCATGCAGCTGCGTCTCCAGCCCGCCCAGGACGAAAAGCCCATTTTTGTCATGATTTTTTGTCATAGAAGTAGGAGCCCACCACATCTATGATGATACCGGGTTTTGTCACAATTATCGTCATAGAAGTGTCATATGTATGACAGAAAAAAATTCGTTCGGCCCAAAATTTCACGGATGTGTCTTTTTTTTGTAGTGTTTGTCCATCGGTATGTTACTTGCCCGGGATTCGATCATCGGTATCTCCATACCTAGTTCAATCTCATTACCGGCAAGTATCTTTGCTCATTCCGTAATACATCACCTCGTGACTAACTCCTTAGTCATTTTCTTGCAAGCTTATGATGTGTATTATCAAGAGGGCCCAGAGATACCTCTCCGATACCCAGAGTGACAAATCCTAATCTCGATCTATGCCAACTCAACAAACACCTTTGGAGATACCTATAGATCATCTCTATAATCACCCAGTTATGTTTTGACGTTTGATAGCACACAAGGCATTCCTCCGGTACCCGAGAGTTGCATAATCTCATAGTTGAAAGAATATGTATTTGACATGAAGAAAGCAATAGCAATAAAATTGAACGATCAATATGCTAAGCCAACGAATGGGTCTTGTCCATCACATCATTCTCCTAATGATGTGATTCCATTATCAAATGACAACTCATGTCCATGGTTAGGAAACCTTAACCATCTTTGATCAATGAGCTAGTCTAGTAGAGGCTCACTAGGGACACGGTGTTTGTTTATGTATTCACACATGTATTAAGGTTTCCGATCAATACAATTCTAGCATGAATAATAAACATTTATCATGTATAAGGAAATATAAAACAACAACTTTATTATTGCCTCTAGGGCATATTTCCTTCATGCATGCCATTGTAGGAACGTCGTCGTCCTTCGGGATGACGCGTGGAAAGATGCAGCATCACTGCTACGCAGATGGACGTGCCCATCGCCTGGCCTCCGCGTGTTGCATGTTGCTGCCGCCGCAAGTTTACGTCGGTAGCCATCGGCGAAATGCCTCCCAAACGCTGCCGCCTAACAGGCCATGTGCGCGTCACCGGCAGCTACTCTTTACGAAGGAGCGCATTGGATTTGTTCCATTGCATGCTATTCCGGTGAGGGCAACCACCGCGCCACCATGGCCGGCGAGCCTCGAGCAGCCGCGTGGTCGCCTCTCCTCTTAAGAGACCGAAAGAATCGGTGTTGAAGGGGGAAATGGCTAGGGTTTCTAGCTTGCAACTGGTTTTAATCAGTGTGGGCCAATCCGCTGCCGTTGGATCTATCCAACGGTTGGCGTTGACACGGATCACTAATAGGCCTTAATGGCCCGTTTTCATGGCTGGGCTTCGACACATGTTGTCTCGAAAACCTCCTCATACTCCACAAATAGCCTTAAAGTCGGAGTCTTCAATGGCGAGAGGGGCCTGGATTCAGTTCAAAACAATTGGACCACAAATCAAATCAACTGGATTCTATACAATTGAGCTCCAAATTAAGAAATTCCCCAAATTAGCAAGAACCCTAACCCTAACTGTTGGGTGATGCAGCGGCCAAGATGAGGACGACGGTGCGCTTTGCGGCGGCGGCGGAGCTCGAGCGGCAGAAGGTCACGAGAGGAAGAAGACGTTAGAAAGGGGGGAAATGAGGAAAGACCAGTCGTTGCTATTTATAAGGAAGGGCTAATAAGTGGGCGCGAAAAACAAGGAGACTAGAACGTGGTTATCCAGCAGCCCCGGCGTCTCAATTTTCGAAACGACCATTAAGATAAAGATTCGTTGAGGTATGTTTGATAAAATATGAATTAATGACAGGTGACGTCATGGCGGGTTATCACAAATCCATAAGATGACGTCATGGCGGGTTATAAATTCTCACGCAAATGAAGAGGACAAGATTTTTTCTAAGTATTGAAGATTGACATGAACCAGTTTAAATCAATCTGGGGCCTAATGTTGGGGATATAATTATTAGCATAACCCGCCCAGGAGGGCCCGGGTCATACCTATGGCGATTCATCATTATGAAGCCCACGAAGATATTTGAAGATGGGGGTTCAGTTAAGGGCCCAAAGCCCAAAGGTGACTTAAGGCCCGTAGAGATAAACCGCCATGTATGTATGACTTGTACTATAAGGCAAGAATAGATAGTCACTGAGCCGGACACTGTTTATGAGTCGGACGGGACTCTGCGAGCCGTTGGGCGTCGACCTTTGTATATAAAGGGAAGACCCGGCGGCGGTTCAGAGCAAGTAACATCAGATCGAGAAGTAGGTCAAGAGGATTTCGCTCCCTGGTAATCGAGACATAAGCAATACCACCTCAAACTGGATTAGGCCTTTACGTTCATCGCAAGGGGCCGAACCAGTATAAACTCTCGTGGCCTTTGTCTCATTTTAACCCCTTTAAGCTTTCTAGTTGCGATGGCTCCACGACTAAGTCCTTTTGCTAGGACATCTGTCGTGACCTTTCCACGACATTTGGCACCCACCATGGGGAACGCGCATGATGGATTTGAGTTCTTAAAGGGAAGCTTCGAAGGGCTCAAGGGATACTCTATGGGCCGGATGACCAAGAGTCGTCGCGGCAAGCTTTACATCGATGACGCAGGCTGGGGCCCCGACGCCGGCTCAATTGAGTATGGGTACCGGGTCCCCTTCGATGGAATTCACGTCTTCATCGGCAAGATCGGCGAGCCGGGCCCTGAGCCGGACATCTGCACCGACATCATCGAGAAGGATCAGCGTGCGAGACCCACCCGAGCTCAGCCCACCGTGAAGCGTGCCTTCGTGGGATGCATCCATGGAGGGGAATTTTCTGAAGGATCTATGTCTGGCGTGAGACGACCATCTACTCTGATGGTGAATCATCCATGGGTGAGATGGATTCGTTATATCAACTGCAAGATGGTGGGCTTGGGGGCTGTTCTGATGGTAGCAGTATTCCGGACCCATTTGAGCTGCCGAGCAGAGTCGGGATCTTCATGGCTGGTACCCAGCCTGGGTTGAATTCTTCAACTGCGGCAACAATGACTTCCGGGCCAACAGCGGTGATGGCAGCCGGGGAAGGAGGCTCTGTGCGCCCGCCGACTCAGGTTTTGATGGCTCTAATGGATAAATTGACGACTCTGTTAAACAACCATGGTTAACCCGGCAAATCAAGCTCAGCATGATGCGGAGGTGGCGCAGTTATGTGAGGAGATAACGCAAGCTAAAGAAGACCTGGCGGCAGAGGACGTCGGGATGGCCATAGAACGGGCTGCTTTGGATGCTCAGGCCTAGTGGATTCAATCCGAGGCTTTTCAGCTCATGATCGATTAGAACGCGTCAAAAATGATATCATGAGGAGAAGGCACCAATCCCGTTTACCTACGGTTTATGAGCCTAGAAACCTATTCCGCATGCCTGGTGCAGGGCCCAGTCACCCGCCGGGGATAAAATGGACAGTGGCACCTGGAGCAGGAATGCCGGTTCAGCCACGCGTGACGGAACCCCCTCGTCTGAATACTGCTCCGCTTCAACATGTACCGACGCCACCGGGTCACTACTCTAATCCATTGGAGAACATGATTGCTGCGGCAGCACGATTGGCGGCTCTCCCAGTTGGTGGTGACTCTCCAACGGCAGTTGAAACACGAAGGGTTAGAGAACTTCTTCAGATAGCCTTGGCGCAGCAGGAGGCGTATTCTTACAGTCGAGACAGGATTCACTCAACCCCTCGTCCAAGCCGGAGTTGGAGTTATAGCCGGCACATGGACTCATCGGCCGTTTCAAGTAATGCCCAGCGCCGTGATCAGCCGCGCGGGCACGACCCAGCGCGTGACGAAGCTCTTAACTTGCGTGATCAGGACAGAGTGTGTCAACAAGCCGAGCAGGCGGCTCAGCAAGCAGCCCAGCAGGAGGTTCACCAGCCCTTTCCAGTTTATCTGACGATTTTGGTTAAGGCGGGCATGACTTCTAGGTCTACGGGTGTACCCTGTCTGGTGTCATCTTTGTGTAATGAGCGTTTGCCTAAGGATTTCAAAGGGCCTTGAAAGGTGCCTAATTACACAGCCAACTTACCCCCTGAGGCATGGACTGAAAGTTATGAGATGGCCATGGAGCTACTGGAGGTCAGTGACGATGCGTGTGTTAAATATTTTACAATGATGCTGGATGGAACAACCCACACTTGGTTAAAGGGGCTACCTACCAACTCCATCGGGTCATGGGCGGAGCTGAAGGCCCGGTTTATTCAGAATTTTAAAGACACATGCAAACAGCCCATGTCGATTGTGGACTTGACTATTTGCAAGCAAGAGAAGGGTGAATCCACGACCCATTGGGTGCGTCGGGTCAAGGAAATCATATATTCATCCGATAAGATGGGCGCCGGCTCTGCGGTCTTGATGTTGGAGAGAAATTGTCGTTTTGAAACTCTCAAACAGAAGCTGGGGCAGCTCAAGCGCGATTGTAATGACATGGGCCAGCTGATGGCGGTTTTAGTCAAATATGCTGACTTTGATGGTACCATGGACCCCGAGTCTGGTGAAGAGAAGGCAGGGAAGGGAAAGAAGAATGGCAACGCTAACGGTCTGCAGCATAACCCGGCGGATCAGGGGGCAATGGTAAACGCAAGGCTGATGGTAGCTCGGAGTTTGTGGCTAACACCAATGCATAGGGCGACAATCAACGTCGTAAGGGGAAGCCGCCTCCTCGAAACGACGGGTCAGGTCCTACCCTTGAGCAGTTGCTTAATGAGCCCTGTCCAAGGCATGGCTCGAACGGGAAGCCAGCCACTCACCTTTGGAAAGATTGTATGATTATGAAGGCCTTCAAAAATTCCAACGTGTTTGACAACAATCATGGGCCGGGCGGCAGCTCAGGTGGTGGCGGCTCTCATGGCCCGGGTTATGGAGGTGGCAGCTCTAATTCTGGCTTCCAGGGCCACCAGAATAATCAGGGCAGTTTTAATCAAGGTAACCAAGGTGGTTACAATCAACAATCTGGCCAGGGGGGGTCAGCAGCAGCAGCAATCTGGATATCGGAGTCATCCAAAGCAGCTGAACAGTGGGTAGTATCACGTTTTCACCACAAGTTTGTGCAAGCGGGACCATAAGCTTCACAAGAGGGCAGTGAATGTCGTTGAGCCGGCAGTTCCCCGGTACTTGTGATGGTCTGAGCAACCCATTATGTAGAGTTGGGCAGATCACCCACCTCGGGTTGATAACCCGGGTCACTTGGCTTGGGTGGTGGCACCTCAAGTTCATGGATACAAGTTTACTAAGGTGTTCATGGATGGAGGTAGCAGCATTAATATCCTTTATTATGAAACCTTCCATCGCATGGAGTTAACTGATAAGAATCTTAAGCAGTCCAATACTGTTTTCCATGGTGTGGTTCCTGGTAAGTCGGCGCACCCAGTTGGCAAGATTGAACTGGAGGTAGCCTTTGGACATGAGCATGATTCCAAGGCTGAGAAGTTAACTTTTGAAGTGGTCAAAAATCAGAAGCTCGTATCATGCTCTGTTTGGACGGCCGGCTTATGCCAAGTGAAGGAAATATGCCCTAGAGGCAATAATAAAGTTATTATTTATTTCCTCATATCATGATAAATGTTTATTATTCATGCTAGAATTGTATTAACCGGAAACATGATACATGTGTGAATACATAGACAAACATATAGTCACTAGTATGCCTCTACTTGACTAGCTCATTAATCAAAGATGGTTATGTTTCCTAACTATAGACATGTGTTGGCATTTGATTAATGGGATCACATCATTAGGAGAATGATGTGATTGACATGACCCATTCCGTTAGCCTAGCACTTGATCGTTTAGTATATTGCTATTGCTTTCTTCATGACTTATACAAAGTTCCTGCAACTATGAGATTGTGCAACTCCCGTTTACCGAAAGAACACTTTGTGTGCTACCAAACGTCACAACATAACTGGGTGATTATAAAGGTGCTCTACAGGTGTTTCCGAAGGTACATGTTGGGTTGGCATAATTCGAGATTAGGTTTTGTCACTCCGATTGTCGGAGAGGTATCTCTGGGCCCTCTCGGTAATACTCATCACCTAATCCTTGCAAGCATTGTAACTACTGAGTTAGTTATAAGATGATGTGTTACGGAACGAGTAAAGAGACTTGCCGGTAACGAGATTGAACTAGGTATTGGATACCGACGATCAAATCTCGGGCAAGTAACATACCGATGACAAAGGGAACAACGTATGTTGTTATGCGGTTTGACCGATAAAGATCTTCGTAGAATATGTAGGAACCAATATGGGCATCCAGGTTCCGCTATTGGTTATTAACCGAGAATGGTTCTAGGTCATGTCTACATAGTTCTCGAACCCGTAGGGTCCGCACGTTTAACGTTACGATGACAGTTTTATTATGAGTTTATAAGTTTTGATGTACTGAAGTTTGTTCAGAGTCCCGGATGTGATCACGGACATGACGAGGAGTCTCGAAATGGTCGAGACATAAAGATTGATATATTGGAAGCCTATATTTGGACATCGGAAAGGTTCCGGGTGAAATCGGGATTTTACCGGAACACCGGGGGGTTACCGGAACCCTCCCGGGGGTTAATGGGCCTTAGTGGGCCATGAGGGAGAAGAGGAGAGCCGGCCAGGGTAGGTCGCGTGCCCCCTCCCCCCCTAGTCCGAATAGGACAAGGAAGGGGGGGCGGCGCCCCCCTTTCCTCTTTCCCCTCCCCCCTTTCCTTCTCCACCAAGGCAAGAGGGGGGAGTTCTACTCCCGGTGGGAGTAGGACTCCTCCAGGCGCACCCCAAAGGGGCCGGCCGCACCTCCCCCTCCCTCCTTTATATACGGGGGCAAGGGGACACCCCATAACACACAAGTTGATCTACGGATCGTTCCTTAGCCGTGTGCGGTGCCCCCCTCCACCATATTCCACCTCGGTCATATCGTCGTGAAGCTTAGGCGAAGCCCTGCGCTGGTAGAACATCATCATCGTCACCACGCCGTTGTGTTGACGGAACTCATCCCCGAAGCTTTGCTGGATCGGAGCCCGGGGATCGTCATCGAGCTGAACGTGTGCTGAACTCGGAGGTGCCATACGTTCGGTGCTTGGATCGGCCAGAACGTGAAGACGTACGACTACATCAACCACGTTGTGCTAACGCTTCCGCTTACGGTCTACGAGGGTACGTGGACAACACTCTCCCCTCTTGTTGTTATGTCATCACCATGATCTTGCGTGTGCGTAGGAAAATTTATGAAATTACTACGTTCCCCATCAGTGGCATCCGAGCCTAGGTTTTATGCATTGATGTTATATGCACGAGTAGAACACAAGTGAGTTGTGGGCGATACAAGTCATACTGCTTACCAGCATGTCATACTTTGTTTCGGCGGTATTGTGAGATGAAGCGGCCCGGACCGACATTACGCGTACGCTTACGCGAGACTGGTTTCACCGTTGCGAGCACTCGTGCTTAAAGGTGGCTGGCGGGTGTCTGTCTCTCTCACTTCAGCTGAATCGAGTGTGGCTACGCCCGGTCCTTGCGAAGGTTAAAACAGCACCAACTTGACAAACTATCATTGTGGTTTTGATGCGTAGGTAAGAACGGTTCTTGCTAAGCCCGTAGCAGCCACGTAAAATTTTGCAACAACAAAGTAGAGGACGTCTAACTTGTTTTTGCAGGGTATGTTGTGATGTGATATGGTCAAGACGTGATGCTATATTTTATTGTATGAGATGATCATGTTTTGTAACCGAAGTTATCGGCAACTGGCAGGAGCCATATGGTTGTCGCTTTGTTGTATGAAATGCAAACGCCCTGTAATTGCTTTACTTTATCACTAAGCGGTAGCGATAGTCGTAGAAGCAATAGTTGGCGAGACGACAATGATGCTACGATGGAGATCAAGGTGTCGCGCCGGTGACGATGGTGATCATGACGGTGCTTCGAAGATGGACATCACAAGCACAAGATGATGATGGCCATATCATATCACTTATATTGATTGCATGTGATGTTTATCCTTTATGCATCTTATCTTGCTTTGATTGACGGTAGCATTTTAAGATGATCTCTCCCTAAAAATTATCAAGAAGTGTTCTCCCTGAGTATGCACCGTTGCCAAAGTTCGTCGTGCCCAGACACCACGTGATGATCGGGTGTGATAAGCTCTACGTCCATCTACAACGGGTGCAAGACAGTTTTGCACACGCGGAATACTCAGGTTAAACTTGACGAGCTTAGCATATGCAGATATGGCCTCAGAACACGGAGACCGAAAGGTCGAGCGTGAATCATATAGTAGATATGATAAACATAAAGATGTTCACCATTGAAAACTACCCCATCTCACGTGATGATCGGTTATGGTTTAGTTGATTTGGATCACGTGATCACTTAGATGACTAGAGAGATGTCTGTCTAAGTGGGAGTTCTTAAGTAATATGATTAATTGAACCTAAATTTATCATGAACTTAGCACCTGATAGTATTTTGCTTGTCTATGTTTGTTTGTAGATAGATGGCTCGTGTTGTTGTTCCGTTGAATTTTAATGTGTTCCTTGAGAAAGCAAAGTTGAAAGATGATGGTAGCAATTACACGGACTGGGTCCGTAACCTGAGGATTATCCTCATTGCTGCACTGAAAAGTTACGTCCTGGAAGCACCGCTGGGTGTCAGGCCTACTGTTGATGCAACTGACAACGTTAAGAACGTCTGGTAGAGCAAAGCTGATGACTACTCTATAGTTCAGTGTGCCATGCTTTACGGCTTAGAACCGGGTCTTCAACGACGTTTTGAACGTCATGGAGCATATGAGATGTTCCAGGAGTTGAAGTTAATATTTCAAGCAAATGCCCGGATTGAGAGATATGAAGTCTCCAATAAGTTCTACAGCTGCAAGATGAAGGAGAATAGTTCTGTTAGTGAGCATATACTCAAAATGTCTAGGTATAATAATCACTTGATTCAACTGGGAGTTAATCTTTCGGATGATAGCGTCATTGACAGAATTCTCCAATCACTGCCACCAAGCTACAAGAGCTTTGTGATGAACTATAATATGCAAGGGATGAACAAGACTATTCCCGAGCTCTTCGCAATGCTAAAAGATGCGGAGGTAGAAATCAAGAAGGAGCATCAAGTGTTGATGGTCAACAAGACCACTAGTTTCAAGAAAAAGGGCAAAGGGAAGAAGAAGGGGAACTTCAAGAAAAACAGCAAGCAAGTTGCTGCTCAAGAGAAGAAACCCAAGTCTGGACCTAAGCCTGAAACTGAGTGCTTCTACTGCAAGCAGACTGGTCACTGGAAGCGGAACTGCCCCAAGTATTTGGCGGATAAGAAGGATGGCAAAGTGAACAAAGGTATATGTGATATACATGTTATTGATGTGTACCTAACTAGAGCTCGTAGTAGCACCTGGGTATTTGATACTGGTTCTGTTGCTAATATTTGCAACTCGAAACAGGGACTACAGAATAAGCGAGCACTGGCCAAGGACGAGGTGACGATGCGTGTGGGAAACGGTTCCAAAGTCGATGTGATCGCAGTCGGCACGCTACCTCTACATCTACCTTCGGGATTAGTTTTAGACCTGAATAATTGTTATTTGGTGCCAGCGTTGAGCATGAACATTATATCTGGATCTTGTTTGATGCGAGACGGTTATTCATTTAAATCAGAGAATAATGGTTGTTCTATTTATATGAGTAATATCTTTTATGGTCATGCACCCTTGAAGAGTGGTCTATTTTTATTAAATCTCGATAGTAGTGATACACATATTCATAGTGTTGAAACCAAAAGATGTAGAGTTAATAATGATAGTGCAACTTATTTGTGGCACTGCCGTTTGGGTCATATCGGTATAAAACGCATGAAGAAACTCCATACTGATGGACTTTTGGAATCACTTGATTATGAATCACTTGGTACTTGCGAATCGTGCCTTATGGGTAAGATGACTAAAACGCCGTTCTCCGGAACTATGGAGCGAGCAACTGATTTGTTGGAAATCATACATACTGATGTTTGTGGCCCAATGAATGTTGAGGCTCGCAGCGGGTATCGTTATTTTCTCACCTTCATAGATGATTTGAGCAGATATGGGTATATCTACTTGATGAAACACAAGTCTGAAACATTTGAAAAGTTTAAAGAATTTCACAGTGAAGTGGAAAATCATCGTAACAAGAAAATAAAGTTTCTACGATCTGATCATGGAGGAGAATATTTGAGTTATGAGTTTGGCCTACACTTGAAACAATGTGGAATAGTTTCACAACTCACGCCACCTGGAACACCACAACGAAATGGTGTGTCCGAACGTCGTAATCGTACTTTACTGGATATGGTGCGATCTATGATGTCTCTTACTGATTTACCGCTATCATTTTGGGGTTATGCTTTAGAGACGGCCGCATTCACGTTAAATAGGGCACCTTCAAAATCCGTTGAGACAACGCCTTATGAACTGTGGTTTGGCAAGAAACCAAAGTTGTCGTTTCTTAAAGTTTGGGGCTGCGATGCTTATGTGAAGAAACTTCAACCAGATAAGCTCGAACCTAAATCATAGAAATGTGTCTTCATAGGATACCCAAAAGAGACTATTGGGTACACCTTCTATCACAGATCCGAAGGCAAGACATTCGTTGCTAAGAATGGATCCTTTCTAGAGAAGGAGTTTCTTTCGAAAGAAGTGAGTGGGAGGAAAGTAGAACTTGATGAGATAACTGTATCTACTCCATTATTGGAAAGTAGTTCATCACGAGAACCAGTTCCTGTGACAACTACACCAATTAGTAAGGAAGCTGATGATAATGATCATGAAACTTCAGATCAAGTTTCAACTGAACTTCGTAGGTCTACCAGAGTAAGATCCGCGCCAGAGTGGTACAGTAATCCTATTCTGGAAGTCATGTTACTTGACCATGATGAACCTACGAACTATGAGGAAGCGATGATGAGCCCGAATTCCACAAAATGGCTAGAAGCCATGAAATCTGAGATGGGATCCATGTATGAAAACAAAGTATGGACTTTGGTTGACTTGCCCGATGATCGGCAAGCCATTGAGAATAAATGGATCTTTAAGAAGAAGACTGACGCTGATGGTAATATAACTGTCTATAAAGCTCGACTTGTTGCAAAAGGTTTTCGACAAGTTCAAGGGGTTGACTACGATGAGACTTTCTCACCCGTAGCGATGCTTAAGTCCGTCCGAATCATGTTAGCTATTGTTGCATTTCATAATTATGAAATTTGGCAAATGGATGTCAAGACTGCATTCTTGAATGGATTTCTAGAAGAAGAGTTGTATATGATGCAGCCGGAAGGTTTTATTGATCCAAAAGGTGCTGACAAAGTGTGCAAGCTCCAGCATTCCATTTATGGACTGGTGCAAGCATCTCGGAGTTGGAATAAATGCTTTGATAGTGTGATCAAAGCATATGGTTTTATACAGACTTTTGGAGAAGCCTGTATTTACAAGAAAGTGAGTGGGAGCTCTGTAGCATTTCTAATTTTATATGTAGATGACATATTATTAATTGGAAATGATATAGAATTTCTGGATAGCATAAAAGGATACTTGAATAAAAGTTTTTCAATGAAAGACCTCGGTGAAGCTGCTTACATATTGGGCATCAAGATCTATAGAGATAGATCAAGACGCTTAATAGGACTTTCACAAAGCACATACCTTGACAAAATTTTGAAAAAGTTCAAAATGGATCAGGCAAAGAAAGGATTCTTGCCTGTGCTACAAGGTGTGAAGTTGAGTCAAACTCAATGCCCGACCACAGCAGAAGATAGAGAGAAAATGAAAAATGTTCCCTATGCTTCAGCCATAGGCTCTATCATGTATGCAATGCTGTGTACCAGACCTGACGTATGCTTAGCAATAAGCTTGGCAGGAAGGTACCAAAGTAATCCAGGAGTGGATCACTGGACAACGGTCAAGAACATCCTGAAATACCTGAAAAGGACTAAGGATATGTTTCTCGTATATGGAGGTGACAAAGAGCTAGTCGTAAACGGTTACGTCGATGCAAGCTTTGACACTGATCCGGACGATTCTAAATCGCAAACCGGATACGTGTTTTTATTAAACGGTGGAGCTGTAAGTTGGTGCAGTTCTAAACAAAGCGTCGTAGCAGGATCTACATGTGAAGCGGAGTACATAGCTGCTTCGGAAGCAGCAAATGAAGGAGTCTGGATGAAGGAGTTCATTTCCGATCTAGGTGTCATACCTAGTGCATCGGGACCAATGAAGATCTTCTGTGACAATACTGGTGCAATTGCCTTGGCAAAGGAATCCAGATTTCACAAGAGGACCAAGCACATCAAGAGACGCTTCAATTCCATTCGGGACCAAGTCCAAGTGGGAGACATAGAGATTTGCAAAATACATACGGATCTGAATGTTGCAGACCCGTTGACTAAGCCTCTCTCACGAGCAAAACATGATCAACACCAAGACTCCATGGGTGTTAGAATCATTACTATGTAATCTAGATTATTGACTCTAGTGCAAGTGGGAGACTGAAGGAAATATGCCCTAGAGGCAATAATAAAGTTATTATTTATTTCCTCATATCATGATAAATGTTTATTATTCATGCTAGAATTGTATTAACCGGAAACATGATACATGTGTGAATACATAGACAAACATATAGTCACTAGTATGCCTCTACTTGACTAGCTCATTAATCAAAGATGGTTATGTTTCCTAACCATAGACATGTGTTGTCATTTGATTAATGGGATCACATCATTAGAAGAATGATGTGATTGACATGACCCATTCCGTTAGCCTAGCACTTGATCGTTTAGTATGTTGCTATTGCTTTCTTCATGACTTATACAAAGTTCCTGCAACTATGAGATTGTGCAACTCACGTTTACCGGAAGAACACTTTGTGTGCTACCAAACGTCACAACGTAACTGGGTGATTATAAAGGTGCTCTACAGGTGTTTCCGAAGGTACATGTTGGGTTGGCATAATTCGAGATTAGGTTTTGTCACTCCGATTGTCGGAGAGGTATCTCTGGGCCCTCTCGGTAATACTCATCACCTAAGCCTTGCAAGCATTGTAACTAATGAGTTAGTTATAAGATGATGTGTTACAGAACGAGTAAAGAGACTTGCCGGTAACGAGATTGAACTAGGTATTGGATACCGACGATCAAATCTCGGGCAAGTAACATACCGATGACAAAGGGAACAACGTATGTTGTTATGCGGTTTGACCGATAAAGATCTTCGATAGAATATGTAGGAACCAATATGGGCATCCAGGTTCCGCTATTGGTTATTGACCGAGAATGGTTCTAGGTCATGTCTACATAGTTCTCGAACCCGTAGGGTCCGCACGCTTAACGTTACGATGACAGTTTTATTATGAGTTTATAAGTTTTGATGTACCGAAGTTTGTTCGGAGTCCCGGATGTGATCACGGACATGACGAGGAGTCTCGAAATGGTCGAGACATAAAGATTGATATATTGGAAGCCTATGTTTGGACATCGGAAAGGTTCCGGGTGAAATCGGGATTTTACCGGAACACCGGGGGGTTACCGGAACCCTCCCGGGGGTTAATGGGCCTTAGTGGGCCATGAGGGAGAAGAGGAGGGCCGGCCAGGGTAGGCCGCGCGCCCCCTCCCCCCTAGTCCGAATAGGACAAGGAAGGGGGGGGCGGCGCCCCCCTTTCCTCTTTCCCCTCCCCCCTTTCCTTCTCCACCAAGGCAAGAGGGGGGAGTCCTACTCCCGGTGGGAGTAGGACTCCTCCAGGCGCACCCCAAAGGGGCCGGCCGCACCTCCCCCTCCCTCCTTTATATACGGGGGCAAGGGGGCACTCCATAACACACAAGTTGATCTACGGATCATTCCTTAGCCGTGTGCGGTGCCCCCCTCCACCATATTCCACCTCGGTCATATCGTCGCGAAGCTTAGGCGAAGCCCTGCGCCGGTAGAACATCATCATCGTCACCACGCCGTCGTGCTGACGGAACTCATCCCCGAAGCTTTGCTGGATCGGAGCCCGGGGATCGTCATCGAGCTGAACGTGTGCTGAACTCGGAGGTGCCGTACGTTCGGTGCTTGGATCGGTCGGATCGTGAAGACGTATGACTACATCAACCGCGTTGTGCTAACGCTTCCGCTTACGGTCTACGAGGGTACGTGGACAACACTCTCCCCTCTCGTTGCTATGTCATCACCATGATCTTGCGTGTGCGTAGGAAAATTTATGAAATTACTACTTTCCACATTACCAAGTTCATGGCACGACCGTGCTATGTTTATGTGCAGCTCAAGATGCCGGGTTACAAGGGGACCATCATAGTTCATGGTAGTCAGAAGATAGCCTTGGAGTGCGAAGAAGGTGACGCGGCTTATGTTGAGTCGGTCTGTGCAGTGGAAGAGTTGAAGTTTTACAAGGATAATGTTGATCCGGCTGATATGACGTCTTTGAAAAAGCCAACTATGGAGCATGACCCGGTAACGAAGTTTAAATCAGCCGATGACACCAAGCTTGTTGATTTCATTCCTGGCGACTCATCCAAGCAGTTTAGTATCAGTGCTAATCTGGATCCCAAATAGGAAAGCGCGCTCATCGAGTTCATCCGCGAGAACCGGACATCTTTGCATGGAAACCTTCTGACATGCCGGGTGTACCGAGGGAACTCGCTGAGCACACTCTCAATATTGATCCGAAATTTAAGTCGATCAAGCAATTCCTTCATCACTTCAATGAGGAGAGGCGTAAAGCTATTGGCGAAGAGGTGGCCCGGCTCTTGGCAACTGGGTTCATTATTGAAGTGTTTCATCCTAAGTGGTTGGCTAACCCGGTGCTAGTGCTCAAGAAGAATGGCACTTGGTGTATGTGTGTGGATTACACGGACTTGAACAAGGCTTGTTCAGTTGATCCCTTTGCTCTCCCTCGTATTGATCAAATCATTAATGCTACGGCGGGTTGTGAGCATTTGAGTTTTTTGGATGCTTACTCTGGTTATCATCAGATCAAGATGGCAGTTAAGGACCAGGAGAAGACAACTTTTATTACTCCCTTTGGAGCCTTCTACTATGTGTCTATGCCTTTTGGGCTCAAGAATGCCCAGGCGACTTATCAGCGCTGTGTGCAGAATTGTCTTCATACTCAGATTGGACGTAATGTTCATGCTTATGTGGATGATATTGCGGTGACATCCAGAGAGAAGGAAACCTTGATAGATGACTTAAAGGAGACCTTTGATAATCTCCGGGTCTATAATATGATGCTTAACCCAACCAAGTGTGTCTTTGGTGTACCGGCAGGCAAGCTTTTGGGATTTCTGGATTCAAACAGAGGCATTGAGGCTAATCTAGAGAAGATCAAGACCATTACCTCTTTGGCAAAACCAAAGTGTATCAATGACGTTCAGTGTCTGGCGGGTCGTATTGCTGCTTTAAGCCGGTTCATAAGCCAGTTAGGTGAGAAGGCCATACCGATGTATCAAATGCTGAAGAAAATTGATGACTTCATCTGGAGTGATGTTGCGAATGACGTGTTTGAAGACTTGAAGAGGCAGCTTGCTGAACCGCCATTCCTTGCTTCTCCCATTGACAAGGAGCCGTTGTTGCTCTATGTGGCTGCTAATGCCTGGGCTGTCAGTGTGGCTGTTATGGTGGAATGGGGTGTTCATGGCCAGACGGAAGCTTAAGCAATATTTCTTGGGTCACCCCATCACTATGGTCAGTTCTGCTCCTTTGGGGGATATCATTCAAAACAGAGAAGCTACAGGGCGGGTAGCCAAGTGGGCTATCGAGCTTGGACCTCATGGTTTAAAATATATGCCTCGCACTGCCATCAAGTCTCAAGCACTGGTGGATTTCATCAACGATTAAACAGAGCTGCAAATGCCTAAAGAGAAGCCAGATAACACATATTGGACAATTCACTTTGATGGATCCAAGCAATTGGAAGGCTCGGGGGCTGGAGTGGTTTTAGCTTCCCCTCGAGGTGATAAGTTCTGTTATGTTTTAAGGTTGATGTTTCCCTGTACTAATAATGCAGCTGAGTATGAAGCCTTGCTCCATGGTCTTCGGACGGCTAAGGAGATGAACTTAAGACGGGTAAGGTGCTTTGGCGACTCAGACTTGGTAGCTTAGCAAGTTTCAGGCAAATGGGATTCTAAAGACCCACTCATGGTGGCTTACCGCCGTGAAGTTGATGCTATTGCTGGGCACTTCAAGGGTTATCAGGTGGAACACATTGATCGCAGGAAGAATGAGGCAGCTGATGCTTTAAGCCATTTGGGATCTCAGCGTAAGCCGGTGCCACCTAACACTTTTTTGGATGTTCTGCACAATCCCTCCATTAAATTGCCTACAGAGGAAGATTTGGCTATTCCTGACCCAGAGGCGCAGTTGGTGGCGGCTCTTCACGCTTCCAGATTGGACGCTATCATATTTGGCTTACATGACCTAGGGTGAGTTGCCTGAGGATGAAACTTTGGCCACGCAGCTAACCCGGTGGTCTAAGTCAATGACAATTACCAATGGCGAGTTACACCATCACAGTGTCACTAGGGTGTTTCAGCATTGTGTTTCTCCAGAGGAAGGCCGTGAGATTCTTCGTGAGATTCATGAAGGAGATTGTGGTCACCATGCCGGTTCAAAATCCCTTGTGGCCAAAGCTTTTCGACATGGGCTTTATTGGCTGACGGCTCACGCTGATGCAGAGGATCTGGTCTTGAGATGTGACGGTTGTCAGAAATTCTCACGTCGAGCTCATGTGTCGGCTCAAGAATTGAGGATGATTCCAATTACTTGGCCATTTGCAATCTGGGGGCTTGATTTGGTTGGGCCTTTCAAAAGGTCCAAAGATAAAAAGACCCACCTTTTGGTGGAGGTTGATAAATTCACAAAGTGGGTTGAGGCAGAGCCAGTTAGCAAGTGCGATGCAGCCACGGTGGTTCAATTCGTAAAAAAGGTGATTTTTCGCTTTGGTTTTCCACACAGCATTATAACTGACAATGGCACTAATCTGTCCAAAGGTGCCATGGAGGAGTTTTGTCAACGTGAGCATATTCGGCCTGATGTTTCATCAATAGCTCACCCCCAATCCAATGGTCAAGCTGAAAGAGCCAATCAAGCAATTTTGCAAGGCATCAAGCCCCGGCTTATGGTTCCCTTGCAACGGACGCCGAGTTGTTGGGTGGAGGAGTTACCTTCAGTACTATGGAGCATCAATACTACCCCCAACAGATCTACGGGTTATACGCCTTTCTTCATGGTTTATGGAGTAGAGGCGGTTCTTCCTAGTGACATCCATCATGACTCGCCCCAAGTGGCGGCTTACATTGAAACTAATAATGAACAAGCGCCTCAGGATGCACTTGACTTGTCAGATGAGGAGTGTGACCTGGCAGCAGCCCGATCGGCGATTTACCAACATGACCTGTGCCGTTATCACAGCTGTCGGGTTAAGTCTAGAACCTTTCAAGAAGGTGATTTGGTGCTCCGGCTCATCCAGGATCAAACTGATGCACACAAGTTATCCCCACCTTGGGAAGGGCCCTTTGTGGTCAGCAAGAACTTGAACAACGGGTCATACTACCTTACCAATGTTCGAGCGCACAAAGACTCATGTAAGTCGGAGGAGGAGACCCGCTGGCCGTGGAATATAGCTCATCTTCGGCCTTACTACACATGAGCCACCGGCTCTTATGATGTACATATTTTTATCATGTATATATTATGATGATTATAATAAAGCAGGGTCTCTGTTGTTTTATCTTCAAAGGATCATGTGTCTTCATCATCATAAATGACCATTGGGGGCTGATCGTATTCGAATCAAGCTTAACTCCTTTGGACAGCTTCCTGATCATATTTGAATCATAGCTGTTCAAACCTCTTGATCATTTAGGGGGCTCGGTCATATTCGAATCATAGCTTAACCCCTTTTGGTTCAATTCTGATCGTTGCTACGTCTTGAGCTTGCGTTGTTTTCCTTGAAGAGGAAAGGGTGATGCAGCACAATAGCGTAAGTATTTCCCTCAGTTTTTGAGAACCAAGGTATCAATCCAGTAGGAGACTTCTCAACAAGTCCCATGAACCTACACAAACAAACAAAGAACTCGCAACCAACGCGACAAAGGGGTTGTCAATCCCTTCACGGCCACTTGCGAAAGTGAGATCTGATAGAGATAATATAATAAGATAAATATATTTTTGGTATTTTATAATATAGATGCAGAAAATAAAGATGCAAATAAAATTAGATTGGAAGCAAATATGATAAGAGATAGACCTGGGTGCCATAGGTTTCACTAGTGGCTTCTCTCAAGAGCATAAGTATTACGATGGGTGAACAAATTACTGTCGAGCAATTGATAGAAAAGCGAATAATTATGACGTTATCTAGGCATGATCATGTATATAGGCATCACGTCCGCGACAAGTAGATCGAGTCCTGCCTGCATCTACTACTATTACTCCACACATCGACCGCTATCCAGCATGCATCTAGAGTATTAAGTTCATAAGAACAGAGTAACGCATTAAGAAAGATGACATGATGTAGAGGGATAAACTCAAGCAATATGATATAAACCCCATCTTTTTATCCTCGATGGCAACAATACAATACGTTTCTTGCAACCCTTTTTGTCACTGGGTAACAACACCGCAAGATTGAACCCAAAGCTAAGCACTTCTCCCATGGCAAGAAAGATCAATCTAGTAGGCCAAACCAAATCGATAATTCAAAGAGACTTGCAAAGATAACTCAATCATATAAAAGAATTCAGAGAAGAGTCAATTATTATCCATAGATAAATGTGATCATAAACCCACAATTCATCGGATCTCGACAAACACACCACAAAAAGAGATTACATCGAATAGATCTCCACAAGAGAGGGGGAGAACATTGTATTGAGATCCAAAAAGAGAGAAGAAGCCAACTAGCTAATAACTATGGACCCGTAGGTCTGTGGTAAACTACTCACAACTCATCGGAGGGCAATGGATGTTGATGTAGAAGCCCTCGTGGTGGATCCCCCCTCCGGCAGAACGCCGGCGACGGCTCCAAGATGGGATCTTGCGGATAGAGAAGGTTACGGTGGGAGAAATTGTGTTTGGGTTGCTCCCTGGATGTTTTCGGGATACGTAGGCTTATATAGGAGGTAGAAGTACGTCGGTGGCGCCCGAGGGGCCCACGAGACAGGGGGCGCGCCCTACAGTGGGGGCGCCCTCCTATCTCGTGGAAGCTTCGGCTGCTTCTTGACTTGCACTCCAAGTCCTCTGGATCACGTTCGTTCCAAAAATCACGCTCCCAAAGGTTTCATTCCGTTTCTACTCCGTTTGATATTCCTTTTCTTCGAAATACTGAAATAGGCAAAAAAAAGCAATACGGCATGGGCCTCAGGTTAGTAGGTTAGTCCCAAAAATGATATAAATGTGTAAAATAAAGCCCATAAATATCCAAAACAGGTAATATAATAGCATGGAACAATAAAAAATTATAGATATGTTGGAGACGTATCAAGCATCCCCAAGCTTAATTCCTGCTCGTCCTCGAGTAGGTAAATGATAAAAAAGAAATTTTTGATGTGGAATGCTACCTAGCATAATTCTCAATGTAATTTTCTTTATTGTGGCATGAATGTTCAGATCCAAATGATTCAAGATAAAATCTTATAAAACATAAAAATAATAATGCTTCAAAGCATACTAACAAATAATCATGTCCTATCAAAATAGCATAGCCAAAGAAAGCTTATCCCTACAAAATCATATAGTTTGGCCATGCTTCATTTCCATTACACAAAACACTCCCATCATGTACAACCCCGATGACGAGCCGAGCAATTGGTTCATACTTTTTAACGCGCTTCAGCTTTTTCAACTCTTACGCAATACATGAGCGCAAGCCATGGACATAGCACTATGATGGTCTATTGTGGTGGTTGTAAGGACAAAAGGAGGGAGAAGATAGTCTCACATCAACTAGGCGTAACAACGGGCTATGGACATGCCCATCAATATATATCAATGTGAGTGAGTAGGGATTGCCATGCAATAGATGCACTAGAGCTATAAATGTATGAAAGCTCAACAAAAGAAACTAAGTGGGTGTGCATCCAACTTACTTGCTCACGAAGACCTAGGGCACTTTGAGGAAGCCCGTCATTGGAATATACAAGCCAAGTTCTATAGTGAAAAATTCCCACTATTATATGAAAGTGACAACATAGGAGACTCTCTATCATGAAGATCATGGTGCTATTTTTTGAAGCACAAGTGTGGCAAAAGAGATAGTAGCAATTGTCCCTTCTCTCTTTTTCTCTTATTTTATTTTTTCTTTTTCTCTTTTTTTTCTTTCTCTTTTTTTTCCTTTTTTTCTTTCTCTTTTTTTTCCTTTTTTTCTTTCTTTTTCTTTCTTTTTGGTGGGCTTCTTTGGCCTCTTTTATTTTTATAAAGTCCGAAGTCTCATCCCGACTTGTGGGGGAATCATAGTCTTCATCATCCTTTCCTCACTGGGACAATGCTCTAATAATGAAGATCATCACACTTTTATTGATTTACAACTGTAAAATTACAACTCAAAGCTAGAACAAGATATGACTCTATATGAATGCCTCCGGCGGTGTACCGGGATATGCAATGAATCAAGAGTGACATGTATGAAAATTATGAAGGTGGCCTTGCCACAAATACTATGTCAACTACATGATCATGCAAAGAGCAATATGACAATGATGAAACGTGTCATAATAAACGGAACGGTGGAAGTTGCATGGCAATATATCTCGGAATGGCTATGGAAATGCCATAATAGGTAGGTATGGTGGCCGTTTTGAGGAAGGTAAATAATGGGTACATGATACCGGCGAAAGTTGCGCGGTAATAAGAAAAGCTAGCAATGTGGAAATGAGTGTGCGTATATCCATGGACTCACATTAGTCATAAAGAACTCATATACTTATTGCAAAAATCTACTTAGCCCTCGAAGCAAAGTACTACTACGCATGCCCCAAGAGGGATAGATTGGTAGGAAAAATCCATCGCTCGTCCCCGACTGCCACTCATAAGGAAGACAATCAAAAGAGCACCTCATGCAACAAATTTGTCACACAACTTTTACTATACGTGCATGCTACAGGACTTGCCAACTTCAACAAAAGTATTTCTCAATTTCATAATTATCGACTAGCATGACCCTAACATTACTACCTTTATATCTCAAAACAATTATCAAGCATCAAATTGATCCTGGTGTTTTAATGCACTTTCTATGATAGTTTTTATTATACCCAACTTGGATGCTCATCATTCTAGGACCAAATTTGTAACCATAGCAAATACCATGTTGTTCTAAAAGATTCTCAAAATAATATAAGTGAAGCATGAGCGACTAGCAATTTCTACAAAATTAAGTTACCACCGTGCTCTAAAAGGTATAAGTGAAGCACTAGAGCAAAAACTATCAAACTCAAAAAGATATAAGTGAAGCACATAGAGTATTCTATCAAATCCTAATAAAATAGGCTTCTCCCAAAAGGTGTGTACAGCAAGGATGATTGTGGTAAATTAAAAAGCAAAGACTAATATAATACACGACGCTCCAAGCAAAACACATATCATGTGGTGAATAAAAATATATCTCCAAGTAAAGTTACCAATGAACGAAGACGAAAGAGGGGATGCCTTCCCGGGGCATCCCCAAGCTTAGACTTTTGGCTATCCTTGAATATCTTGGGGTGCCATGGGCATCCCCAAGCTTAGGCTCTTTGCCACCTTTATTCCATAGTCCATAAAAGCTTTACCCAAAACTTGAAAACTTCACAACACAAAACTCAACAAGAAATCTTATAAGCTCCGTTAGTGAAAGAAAACAAAACCACCACATAAGGTACTGTAATGAACTCATTCTTTATTTATTTTGGTGTTAAACCTACTGCATTCCAAGTTCTCTATGGTTCATACCCTTACATACTAGCCATAGATGCATCAAAATAAGCAAACAACACACGAAAAACAGAATCTGTCAAAAATAGAACAGTCTGTAGCAATCTGTACCTAACGCAAACTTCTGAAACCTCAAAAATCCTACCAAACTAGGACGTCCTAAAAAATTTGTTTATTGATCAGCAGCAAAAAGAAACAATGCAAAATCTAGTTCCTGTGATTTATTGAATTTTTTCTCGTGAGCGCAAAGTTTCTGTTTTTCAGCAGAATCAAATCAACTCATATCATAGGTTATCCTATAGGTTTTACTTGGCACAAACACTAAATAAAACATGAAAACACATCTAAACAGAAAGTAGAAACAAAATTTAACACCAAACAGGAACAAAAACAAAGAACATAAAAAAAATTGGGTTGCCTCCCAACTAGCGCTATCGTTTAACGCCCCTAGCTAGGCATAAAAGCGAAGATAGATCTAAGTAGTGTCATCTTTGGCACTTGATTCAGAAGTAGAGCAATTATAATATTTAGGGGTTTCTCTCTTTTTAGTAATGATAAAACCTTTAGGCAAAAATTCAAGAACTTCGTTTGTAGCAAAAGGTTTCTCAACGATAGAGAGACAATTGGGATGAACACTCATGGATTTGAGATCCACATCTCCCTTACTAGAAGATTCACCCTTATTTTTAGGAACATAAATAACCTTGGCAGTTTTGGTAGGGGGTTTTGGAGTATTTTTCATGGAGGAAAATGCAGAACCTAAGTTAGTAATGATATCCTTAAGTTTACCAATTCTTTCAGAATCTAGATCTATTTTTTCATTAACTATAGGTTTTTTTCTTTAAGATTTTTCAAAGTAACCCCAACCATAGATCTGTATTGAGTAATTTGATTATGAATTTTATATCCAAGTTTTCAATTAACTCAACAGTGGCAATTTTATTTTCAATGATCTCAAGACGTTGCATAACATGTTCCAAAGTTAAAACGGTTCCATTAACCAAAAGAGGTGGTGGGCCAAACAAAATCTAGCATAGCATTATAAGCTTCAAACGTGTGACTATTCAAGAAATCCCCTCCGGCAACAGTATCAAGAACGCGTCTATTCCAAGGAGTAATGCCTACATAAAAATTGCGAAGAAGAACGGAAGTAGAAAGCTTCCTAGTGGATTTATTTCGAGCATTGCAAATTCTATGCCAAGCATCTTTTAAATTTTCTCCCTCCCTTTCCTTAAAATTGAGAATTTCATGTTCGGGAGTAATAACAAGGATAGGAGAACTAGCCATAACGACAAGGTAAACGATCTAACACATGAGCAAACAGAAAAAGGTAAGCAAAAAGAGAGGAGATTGGGAAAGAGAGGGCAAATAAAACGGCAAGGGTGAAGTGGGGGAGAGGAAAACGAGAGGCAAATGGCAAATAATGTAAATGTGAGGGAGATGAGTTCATGATGGGTACTTGGTATGTCTTGACTTGAGCGAAGACCTCCCCGGCAACGGCGCCAGAAATCCTTCTTGCTACGTCTTGAGCTTGTGTTGGTTTTCCTTGAAGAGGAAAGGGTGATGCAACACAGTAGCATAAGTATTTCCCTCATTTTTTGAGAACCAAGGTATCAATCCAGTAGGAGGCTTCTCAACAGGTCCCACGAACCAACAGAAACAAACAAAGAACTCGCAACCAACGCGATAAAGGGGTTGTCAATCCCTTCACGGTCACTTGCGAAAGTGAGATCTGATAGAGATAATATAACAAGATAAATATATTTTTGCTATTTTATAATATAGATGCAGAAAATAAAGATGCAAATAAAAGTAGATTGGAAGCAAATATGATAAGAGATATACCCGGGGGCCATAGGTTTCACTAGTGGCTTCTCTCAAGAGCATAAGTATTACGGTGGGTGAACAAATTACAGTCGAGCAATTGATAGAAAAGCGAATAATTATGACGTTATCTAGGCATGATCATGTATATAGGCATCACATCCGCAACAAGTAAACCGACTCCTGCCTGCATCTACTACTATTACTCCACACATTGACCGCTATCCAGCATGCATCTAGAGTATTAAGTTCATAAGAACAGAGTAATGCATTAAGCAAGATGACATGATGTAGAGGGATAAACTCAAGCAATATGATATAAACCCCATCTTTTTATCCTCGATGGCAACAATACAATACGTGTCTTGCAACCCTTTCTGTCACTGGGTAACAACACCGCAAGATTGAACCCAAAGCTAAGCACTTCTCCCATGGCAAGAAAGATCAATCTAGTAGGCCAAACCAAATTGATAATTCGAAGAGACTTGCAAAGATAACTCAATCATATAAAAGAATTCAGAGAAGATTCAATTATTATCCATAGATAAATCTGATCATAAACCCATAATTCATCGGATCTCGATAAACACACCACAAAAAGAGATTACATCGAATAGATCTCCACAAGAGAGGGGGAGAACATTGTATTGAGATCCAAAAATAGAGAAGAAGCCAACTAGCTAATAACTATGGACCCGAAGGTCTGTGGTAAACTACTCACAACTCATCGGAAGGGCTATGGTGTTCATGTAGAAGCCCTCCGTGGTGGATCCCCCCTCCGACAAAACACCGGCGATGGCTCCAAGATGGGATCTCGCGGATACAGAAGGTTATGGTGGCGGAAATTGTGTTTGGGTTGCTCCCTGGATGTTTTTGGGATACGTAGGCTTATATAGGAGGTAGAAGTACGTCGGTGGACGCCCGAGGGGCCCACGAGATAGGGGGCGCACCCTATAGGGGGGGCACCCTCCTATCTCGTGGAAGCTTCGGCTGCATCTTGACTTTCACTCCAAGTCCTCTGGATCACGTTCATTCCAAAAATCACGCTCCTGAAGGTTTCATTCCGTTTGGACTCCGTTTGATATTCCTTTTCTTCGAAATACTGAAATAGGCAAAAAAAATAGCAATACAGCCTGGGCCTCCGGTTAGTACGTTAGTCCCAACAAATACAAATGTGTAAAATAAAGCCCATAAACATCCAAAACAGGTAATATAATAGCATGGAACAATCAAAAATTATAGATACGTTGGAGACGTATCAATCGTATTCGAATCAGAGTCATTAGAAAATGTCTCAAGGTCATTTGGGGACTTCTTGTTCAAACATAGGTGTCACTCACCAAAGAGAACATAGATGTCGGTACCCTCTTGATCGGCGCAATGCCAATGTCTCAAGGTCATTTGGGGGCTTCCTGTTCAAACATAGGTGTCACTCACCAAAGAGAACATAGCTGTGGGTACCCTCTTGATCGGCGCAATGCCAATGTCTCAAGGTCATTTGGGGGCTTCCTATTAAAACATAGGTGTCACTCACCAAAGAGAACATAGTTGTCGGTACCCTCTTGATCGGCGCAATGCCAATGTCTCAAGGTCACTTGGGGGCTTCCTGCTCAAACATAGGTGTCACTCACCAAAGAGAACATAGCTGTCGGTACCCACTTGATCGACGCAATGCCAAAAGCCACTTGGGGGCTTCCTGTTCAAACATAGGTGTCATTCACCAAAGAGTACATAGCTATTAACCCTTTTGGTCCGGCTTCCTGTTCAAACATAGGTGTCGTTCACCAAAGAGAACATAGCCTCGTGTTTTTTCTCTCTTTGCTGATTTAAGTCTTTTGAAATGGTTGTCCGGTTTTCTCTTGCTACTTTTTGCTTATGTCTGAAGTATATAAGTGGTTTCAAGTAACCTGGCTTAACCTGGGACGAAAAGTTGCCAGCATATGACAATCATCAACATTTGGAAGTATTGGCTTCTAAAGATTGGGATTATCACCCTTACTGCGCAGGTCATATAAACCGGCAGTGCAAATTAAGTATCACAGGTATGATATTATTATTATAGTTATGTTTCAAAGCTATGATTCATGACAGGCTTATCTGTGACTCCATTTTTCACACATCAGTGATTATATGTGAGACATTATGACCCGCCCCGCGGTAAACCGCCAAGGGTTCTTGTGATCTATTTCTGTGTACAGGATAGTTGAAGGACTTTCTTATGCATAAGGAAAACATATGATAAGTATAAAAAGGGTAAATATAAAATGGCGGCTTAACAGTGTTGAGCACCAAAATGTGCACGATGGCACGACAGAGCAAAGTTATTAATACCCTATTACATGACTCCCCGAGTCTAAATGATTAACTGTTTTTTTTCAAAGCCACATGTATGAACCGCCCAGCGAATTAATCTTCTTGCCTCTGCTGGCTTGCGGTCTCTGGATCATCCTTCTCCGTGTCTTCGTCCGACTCTAGTTCCTGGAAGGCGGGTGATGACCAGTCAATGCCACTTAAATCTTAAAATTCAGCCTCGTCATCAATAAACTCTTCCGGGTTAACTTCGGGAGCGAAAGTGTGCTTACAGATTGGAGGTATCAGATCTTGCACTTTATAAGATGGTGTTGGCATTTTCTAATTCTCCAAATCATAAGCCGGCTGATATTGGGATAGATCGGTTTCATTGGCAATCAGACCAGCCAAAGGACGGATTTCTTTCACACAGGCGACAAAGTCTTTCTTGCTAAAAGGGGTGCCATCTTCTTTAAAGCTCGGGCACCTGGTTGATAGTTTAGCCGGGTCTAGCTCTGGTAGACAAGCTTTGGCCTGGCTTAAAGTTGTTACAGCCCCGGCTCTTGCACATGACCTTTTCATCTCACCAAACCTCTGAGGCAGTACAGACAGCTTTTTCAGTATGTCAACTAAAAGGGTTGGTGTTCGATTTGATGGAGAAAGTGTGGCCAGAGCATGTTGTGTCCCAGTATAAAGTTGTTCTACCAGCGTGTAAACCGCTTTCAACTTCACAAGCATGTCTTGGTTAAGGTTGGAGCTTCTAGGGCCTGCATGGTAATCACAAATGAGTTAAAGGCAGTTCATATGATTAAGGAGGGTATTCAATATTTGACCGTCATTGCGTGACTTACCCAAGATAGCTGAGACCATCTGAGACACTTGGCATTTTAAGCCGGACAATTCAGTTGTCACCTCTTCAAGAGCCGCCTCTGCTTTCTCAGCTCGTTGGGTCAAAGCAGTCTTTTCTTCAGCCCAGGCGCTTTTCTCGGTTTCAAAGCCGACTTTCAGCTTTTCTGTTTCAGACACGCTGAATTCAAATTTCGAGTTTGCCCTCCGGGTTTTAGTTTCCTGCAGCTCCAGATGGGTCTTTAGCTCAGAAAACTCAGTTTGAAGTTGAGCAGTGGTGGTCTGTTCATAAGTCGGACCAACATCATAATTTAAGAGTTAGTTCAACATATCAAGTCCCAAGCCTTTTTGCATGCAATAACACTTGGCACTTGGGGGCTAATGTCTACCGAAAGTTCTATTTAAGTGGCGGCTTATGTGAATAAGTCCCAAGCACTTTGCAAGCAAGAGTACTTGGCACTTGGGAACTAATGCATATTGTTGTTGAAAACCAAACAAGTATCATATTTCATATGTGAATATAAAGGACCGGCTCATTCATGTTGATTAAACCGGCCCTTGGGGACTACGGATTAAATCGGATGATCAAAGGATTCTACCAAAGGATATGACTTATGCTCATGGTTCACTTAAGTCTACATCATATTTACCATAAACAGTAGACTTGGGGGCTGGCATAGTAAGCATAACTCAGTAAAGGAAGAGTTCATACCTCAAACTTTTGGTGCATCTGCTTCACCATATCTACTTCCAGATTGCGGCTGCTGTGTACTTGACTAAGATAACCAGAAAAAAACTTCGCTAGCACTCAATTGGGAGTACTCAGCAACATCGAATCTAACTTTACGTCGTTCAATGTGTTCTTCTTTGGCAGAATGCTTAGCCAGCACAGTAGGCCTTCCCGGTTCTCGAAAGCCGGTGGCAGTGATTACCACATCTTCATCAGCATCAGTCGTTTTCACTGGACTAGAGACGTCAGGGTTTGCAGGTTCATCCATGACTCGCTCCACAGGGGGGATCAGAAGTTGCTGGCGGGTCTTCGTGAACCGGCTCGGAGGATTGAGGAATGGAAATTTCAGGTGCTACAAACTGTTGCTCTGGTTCAGGGACCTTGGGATCTTCAGCCGGCTTGTCCTTCTTTGCCCTTTTGCTAGGCTTGGATTTTCCACTGCATGAATCATGAAGTCAATATACACATAGAAGGATTAGAATGAAATAAAGATGAGTAAAAGGCTATTACCCAGGAGCGGTCTTAAAAGCCGGCATGTTGGATTGAATTAAATCGCTGGAAGAGGAATGAGATGTATCCTGATAATTTGAGTCGGAAGACTTGAGCGGTTGTCGAGTAAGACCCGCCAAAGGATAAAACGAGTTTAAGTTGGGGGTGACATCATTTCGACGCTTCCTTGGCGTGTTCGGTAAGCCGGAAGAGAGTTCCATGTCCTTGCTTGTTCGAGTCTGCCGCCGGCTCTCGTGTTGCTATTGCTTCAAAATAAAGTGAGGATCCAGATGAGCTAAGGAGTGTGAACATCTTACTTTTCGGGTTACTCTTTGGATTCTTTGTCTTGGCAAAGGCTCGGAGTCGGAGGAAATAATATTTACCTCTTCTTCCTCTCCCTGACTCGTTCCCTGTCATCCTGATAATAATCAGTATCAATAAGATGGTTAAAAAATGAGCCAAGAGAGTCAAGAGCTACCTCCGACTCAGACGAGTCATCCAGTTGAAGCAACTCAGAAGCACTGGGCTTTTTTCCACTCTTTTTGGTAGCCTTCCTGGCGGCTTTCTTAGCCTTCCTGGCTCTTTTTGCAGCCTCATGGTCATATTTTTTCCTCCAAAATTTGTCGTCAGACTATGAAAGTCATCAAAAGCGAATGAAGATAAAGTGACAAAGATGACAGAAAATTAACTAAGGTTGGTGGCTTATCGCTGGTGTAGGGTTAGACTGGCACAAAGGGCTTAAGCCCACCTTGCCACAGTCTACTAGGCTTTCATTCAAAAGCGACTTCGTCATATCATTGACAACATTGAAAGTGCTAGTATCGACTAGAGGGGGGTGAATAGGCGATTTTTATGAAAGTCTTCAAAACTTAGAAGTTTCGAAGACAAACAACAGAAATGACCTAGTTGATATGCAGCGGAAGATAAACTACCATAAGCCAGCCATAGTCAAATATGCAATGATGTGAAAGTACAGGACTAATAGCAGCTAAGTAGTAAGGATCAGGATGGAAGATAGTGTGAAGCCAATCAACAGTAGTAGTCAAGCAATGAAGTCAAGCAGATATACAGATAGGCAGTGACTTCACAAAGACAAACTTAAGTAAAGGATGGAAAGGGATAGAACCAGTCGCTTGTTGAAGACCCAGGATTTGTTGGACCAGTTCCAGTTGCTGTGACAACTGTACGTCTGGTTAGGGAGGCTGAGATTTAACTCAGAAGACCGTGTCTTCACCTTATTCCCCTTGATCTAAGGACACCCAGTCCTCGCCCAATCACTCTGGTAAGTCTTCAAGGTAGACTTCCAAACCTTCACAGACTTCGTTCACCGGCAATCCACAATGACTCTTGGATGCTCAGAACGCGACGCCTAACCGGCTGGAGGATTCACAGTCCTCAAGTGTAATAAGTCTTCAGGTCACATAGACAGAAAGACTTCAGTGATGCCTAACACTCTTTGGCTCTGGGTGTTTGGGCTTTGTCCTCGCAAGGATTTCTCTCTCTCAAATTCTTCGAGGTGGGTTGCTCTCAAACGACAAAAGCCGTGCACTAACTCTGAGCAGCCACCAATTTATGGTGTAGGGGGTGGGCTATTTATATCCACAAGAAAACCCGACCTGATTTGTCAGAAATGACCCTGGGTCACTAAGGAACTGACACGTGTTCCAACGGTCAGATTTCAAACACACGCGACAACTTTACTTGGGCTACAAGCAAGGCTGACTCATCCAGCTCTGGATAAGATTTGCTCTCATTGTCTTCGCTCGAAGACATAGGATTTGGGTTGGGCATCACTTCAGTCACTCTGATTTAGTTCACTTGGACACCACTTAACAGTATGGTGGTTCCTATGACTCAACAAAGAAGAAAAGGAAACAACGAAACCACACAGTCTTCGCGCTCCATAGTCTTCACGCAATGTCTTCTCATGTCATAGTCTTCAATATGAATATCTTCTCATACCACCATTGTCTTCAATGTCTTCATACATTTTTAGGGGTCATCTCCGGTAGGTAAACCGAATCAATGAGGGACACTACCTATGTTATCCTGCAATTCTCACAAACGCATTAGTCCCTCAACCAACTTTGTCGTCAATACTCCAAAACCAACTAGGGGTGGCACTAGATGCACTTACAATCTCCCCCTTTTTGGTGATTGATGACAAACTGGTTGAAGTTTTCAACGGGGATAAAGTATGTGAAATTGTAAGGATAGGAAATTGTCTTCATAAGTAGCAAGGGCTCCCCCTAAATATGTGCATATAAGTAATTTTGCTTTTGGAATGCAAATGCACATGGCAGGTTGTACTTGTGGAGATCCACTTCAACTTATGAAGATAATTCATCATGCATGAAATGATATAGCAAATAGGATGACATGCATAATGAAAAATGGACGACTGCAGGATGATCTAAGTGCGGAAGTTATCATCGCACATGCGGAATTTATCATCGCATCACAGTAAAGCAAATAAGTAGCAGACGACCATCAAGTTTAGGTGTTACAACTCAAAGAACCAAATGTTTTAAAAAGCAAGAGTTGTAAGCACGAGGCAAAATATAATGCAACCGCCCATATGAACCCGCAGCAAAGGACCATCAAGTTTAGGTGTTACAACTCAAAGAACCAAATGTTTTAAAAAGCAAGAGTTGTAAGCACGAGGCAAAATATAATGCAACCGCCCATATGAACCCGCTTGAAGACTGTCAACTCATATGCTTCTCCCCCTTTTTTCAGTAAGGACCAAAAAGGTTTGAAGACATAGAGCATCTACTCGTCCTCATGAGTAGGTGAAGCAGCAGGGTTATCGTCGTTGGTTGGCGGTGCGGACGAACCATGTGCAGTGTCGATGCATGAAGTAGTAGGAGGTGGTGAAGTAGCATCATCTTCGTCATCGATCACTCTGGCATTGATAGTTGCCGCGGAGGAAGAATATTCAGAGTCTTCAAGAGATGGAGTGCGACGTAGGACAACAGTCCATGGAGGAGTGGAGTCAAACTGGAATCTTTCATTGAAGCCATCGTCTTGAAGATCTGCTTCAGCACTAAGCAGGGTCAAGCTCTTCCATGATCGCCGCCAAGTTTCATGAGCAACAAAGGCATTCTTGGTGGCAAGGTTACGAATGCGATTGACATCCACCAAGAGGCTTTGCATCTGTCTTTTGAGCCAAAAGTGATGTTTATCCTGTTTCTGATGAAGGGCCACAAGAAGTTCTCGATCATTGAGAACGCAAGAACGCTTCCGAGGACTTTGGGCAATGGTGCTTTCAGTGGCTTCATTAGGTGCTCGATGAGGCAGACGAGTATTTCCAGCCAATGGATAGATTCGTGTTGCTGCTTGAACACCTTCAATGGGTTGAGTGAAGCTTTGGTGCTCGGCATTCTGAAGACAAAGAGGCTTCTTGGCAGGGTCAGAGTATATGGCTTCAACTGACATATCAACCTCGGGTAAAAAGATCAGATGATTGCGAGAAGATGGTTGATAGTTGACAGATGAGTGTCACTTGATGAGGCGCATGACCCATGGAGCATAAAACTTAAGACCAAACAGATCAGATCCAGAAGCAGCAAGTTGCCTGATGAAGAATTCTTGAGTATTGAAGCTGATGCCATTGAGAATGTAGAAGACCAAAGTCTTCATAGCTCCTTCAAGCTTGGCCGCTGATGAATGTCCTTTGATAGGCCATAGAGTTCGTCTGATAATATGATATATTGTGCGTGGCAGATACTCAAGGTCTTCAACAAAGAACTCTGTTGGATATTCAGCGTCAGATGGCAAGGGCTTCATCATGCTCAACATCTGGCTCATGTTGGGTTTTGACTTATGGAAGATGCTCTCCAATGCATTGCGGTGTAGCTGACAATCAGGCTCATATAGCTCGCCAGGAGTGGCTAGCCCTGTAAGCTCAATGATGTCAAGAGCTTTGGCTTCATGATGAACGTTTCCGGTCATCCATTCGAGGACTCACGTCTTGATATCTCTGTTGTAGCCGCGAATGTGTAGAGTAGCATAGAATTGAAGCAATAGCTCTTCATTCCAGTGTTCTTTGTCTGTCACAAAGTTGAGCAGACCAGCATCACGAAAGCAATCAAGTGCTTCTTCTAAGCACGACAGTCCAGCAATGGCTTCATTGTCAAGGCGCATATGAGGGAAAATGCGCCCTTGATCATATAGAACGCAGGAGTAATAGCTTCTCTGCTGATAGCTCCAGAACCGATCTGATGATATCCTTGGCTTTGAGTAAGGGTTCTTGGCGCTGTCAAAGAAGGTATTGTGGCTTTTGAAGCCATTAGCATTGAAGGACCCTGGTGAGTTTGCAGTACCTGGAAACCTTGGCAGTCTTGGCTTGGGCTTCTGGACCTGAGGCCTATGCTCAACATGATAATCAAATTGAGGTCCAGAGGCAGTAGGCGGAGGTACCAGAATGGTCCATCGAATAGTGGTTAGCTAACCATGGTTGTATACTTGCTCAACTGTATGGGGCCTTGGTGGCGGAACTGGAGCAGGGGTAACAGCTGAGGCTTCAGGCTGCACAACAGGTGCTTCAGGAGCAGTTGCCTCATTAGCTTCAGGTGCAGTGGCCTCATTAGCTTCAGGCACACTGGTTGGTTCAAGCTCCACATTAGCGTCAGCCATGACAACGTCATCGGCTTCATTGTCGTTGGTGGTGGCAGCTTCAACATTTTCAACCTCCTCTTGATGAACAGGAGGGTCGGGCACTGGCACGTTCACATCAGGGACACGTACGTCTTCTTGATTCTCTTCGGCTGATGCAGCCGGAATGTCTTCAGCATCTTGGGCTTCAGACATGGAGACATTCATAGTTGGAGTGGGTTCAGAAAATACTTAACGTGCAACAGGTTGGCGTTGCACTTCTCCTTCTGGAACGCTCGACAGAGGGACTTGAGGCCTTTGTCCTTTGCGAAGCCTGCGAAGTGCTAGCAACGCCTTTGGAGATGGAGTTGGCTGGGCCTCAAAGTCTTCATCTTCTTCTTGCACGGGTGGTGTAGCTTGTTGTTGTTGTTGGGGAGTACTTGGGGAGTCTTGTTGCTGTGGGTGATCAGCCCACGATGCATCCTGAGCAATTGGCGTCAGAGGACGACCAATGCTGATGAGTTCGCTGTTCGTAAGAACAGGAGATGATACCACGTTGTGTTCGATCTGAGGAAGAACTTCATCATCTTCAACATTGTCATCATGACCAATGTCTTCAGCAGCGGTGGGTTCAGCTGCTGGTATATCTTCAGCTTCATGAGCCTCTGTGGAAGCAGGCTCATGAACTATCATCCTTCTTTCTTGATGTTCTGACGCAGGGCGAACCACTGAAATGGGTTCAACAACTAAGGGCTCGGTGGGAGCAGCCCTAGTCTTCTTGGTCTTGCGCTTCTTCTTGGAGGGAGCGGCATCAGAGGCTTCAGTATTCTTCCTCTTTCTGGCTTCAGCCTCGGTAGCCCTCGTCTTCTTCTGTTCTGAAGCGGTTGTGGTGACCTTTGGCTTTGAGCCAGTCATGCTGCTTGGGAAGATAATGCGAGGGGCTTCTTGGCTCGAAGGTGCAGGCTAGTCAGTAGGAAGCTTCTTCTTTTTCTTTGCAGCCATCCTGGGGTCAATGCCAGGACGGCCAAGTGACTTGCACTTCTCAGCCTCATTGTAGGCAAGCACACACTTATCAGCCAAACTCTTCATGCGCTCACGAGAGCCCTGAGCTTCTTGGCGCTTCTTCAGAAAAGCTTCTTTAAGCTCATGCAGCATGACCTTGAAGTTTCTGACATCTTGAACACTGAGCTTCGCCACATGCTTCTTGAATTGAGCCTTCTCATAATCAATTTTGTTCTTCAGCTCAACGATGCGCTGAGCAAGAGCTATCTTAGAAGCAATGGCGCCATTGAAAGAGACGCTGAGGCCAATGGGAAGCTGCAAATCTTCAAAGCTTAGATTGGGGGTGTCGAACCACTCATCAATGAAGTTATGGATGATTGCCACATCAAAGAGATGCAAGTTGTTGAAGATTTCTGCTTCTTCCTTGCTCTTTATCAGTTGCTCAAGGGCATCATCAGCAAGATCTTCATCACTGGACAGATCAATGGGTTCTTCGCGCAGAACGGCGGCAGGAGTCAAGGCTTGATCAGTATGCCTGACAAGTTGCTTTTTCTTCTCCGTCTTCTTGGAGATGCGGGATTGATCTTCAGACTGCACACTGGCTTCAGGAGGTGCAGTGGCCAGAGGCTTCGCACGTAAAGCTTTTGGAGGTGCTGATTTAGAAGCCTTTAGCTTCTTTTGCTTCTGTGGCTTCGGAGGAGGAGCTGGGGCTTCATCAGTGTCAGCATCATTATCAGAATGATCTACTCTGGCACCCTGAACCAAGATGTAGGTGATGAGGCCGTCAAGGTTGGAGAAGGGGCCGATGACATTGGGTTCTGCATCACGAGAGCCGTCAGCACGAGGAGCAGAGGGACCAGGGTTGAAGTCTAGTCCCAATGACTTCTTGTTTTCCTTGGCCGAAGCCTTTGCGTGCTGGAAGTTGCGCTTGAAGAGAGCATCATCACGACACTAGAGTAATGATGTGGGATCGGCATTCTCAGGCTGAGGTCCATGGACCATGCAAGGATAGAAATCTTGTGCAATAGCTTCAGCTCTGTTCTTGGGTTGAAGACCTCGATAGAGAATATCGCCCCAAGGACTCTTGATTGCATTCTTCTCTGCATATTCCTTGGTTATGAACTTGTACTTAAACCACTCTTCAGCCCAATAGCGTCGAATCCATTGGATTCGTGTCTTGCGCTGATGATATGTCTCTTCAGGATCTGTCTTGTAGAGCTCTGCTAGGTCATCAGGCAGATCTTTGGATGTTCCTTCTCGGCGCTGTCTGCCACCCTTCCTTGCTGATTTTTCTGCAGCCATGAACTTCAAACTGAATGGCTTCGATATGTTCAAAGGCTTCAGAGACTTTCGCTTGCTGGTCAAGCAGGAACTGGCTTCAGGAGAATTGATATGATGTTGTAAGTATTCTGCAAACGAATGCAGACTATGAGAACCAAGGGATTCTCCCACGGACATGTACCTGTGACAGCATTAGAGATGCGAGGGAAGGGGAAGGTCATATGCATTCTCAGAAGATTTTGAAGATAAATCAGTTTGAAGACATTGACCTCATGATGCAAAGACATTCACTTATATGAGGTGAGTTGGTTCCAGATTTATACCATTCCTTGAATAAGTACAAGTGAGGAATCAAACTAGATAGGAAATCTAAGTGAATAGACTAGGCATTATGAGATGCAGACAGAATAGATCTAACATTGAGTAGGTAGAAACCACTTTCGGTAAATAGGATGAATCTATGAAGATCAAGAAGGTGGTAAAAATAGAGTTATAATTACCGCACGAAGAACTGCTAGATGGGATGAATAGGAGACCGAGCAGTTCAGCCCATCGTGCCCTAACTTGGCGACGGAGGACACCTACGGCGACGGCGGAGAGGACGATGTCCGCGGCCGGCGTGAGGATGGCGTCGGAGAAGTCGCGGCAGCTAAGCGATTCGTCACCAGCATCGTCGAGAGCTAGCGGTGGCGCTAGGGTTTTGACGAGGTGGAGAGGTGGAAGAAGGATTTCTTTACCGCAGGGGACAAGTATTTATAAGTAGGTGAGCAGCACAGCACAATTACGCTGGTGCCCCTGGCGGTTCACATCTGAGGGGCACGTGGCAAGCATGCAACATACTCAGAGTTGTCCCATGTTCCCACGCCCGCCAGGCATGTCGGAGAGTTGTTCCGGCTTCTCCGGATTTCAATAATAAGGATAATTCATTTAAAACAAATTTAATGTTTGTCTCTTTGCCTTCTGCTGACCAGGACGCAGAGAAGACATTCGATAGTTTCAATAGAATGCATATGATATGGACAGATAGAGTTTGAGATAGAAAGCATGGAGAGGTTAGGGTCCGATCACATTCACTTAGTTCAAAAGATTCAACTTGAAGACATAGCTATAAGTGAATGCTGTAGAGGACAGAACACTAGTATATATATATATGCAATCAAATCATCATAGCGCAAAAAATCATGAAGATAAATTGAAACTGAAGACAAACCAAATGCGAAGTCTTTGCAAAAGTAACGCCATGAGTGAAACACTTCAAACAGAAAAATTTGGTGGTGGCGTTACCCACCGTATAGGAAGTATTAGACCCAGACACGGCACACAATTATCGTGGCGCTCCGAAGTCAAATTCCATGTTAATATATTCACACTTAGAGTATAAATCTTCATTGATTGAAGATATACATTACTTTGTGTGTTGCACATCTAATTCATCAACATGCATAAGTGTTAGGATGTGTGCCTGATCACAGGACATTAGAGGATTCCAAGATATTTAGCTCACACCGTAACTTGCAAAACCTTTTCTCATCCAAGGGCTTTGTGAAGATATCTGCAAGTTGCTCTTCAGTGTTGACGTGAATGATATCGATATCTTTCTTCATGACATGATCTCTGAGAAAGTGATGACGAATTTAAATGTGCTTTGTCTTCGAGTGTTGGACTGGATTGTTGGCTATCTTGATGGCACTCTCGTTGTCGCAGAAGAGAGGTACTTGTTTCAGGTTGATGCCATAGTCCTTGAGAGTTTGCTTCATCCATAGAAGCTGAGCACAACAGGAACCAGCAGCAATGTATTCAGATTCAACAGTTGAGAGTGATACACAGTTCTGCTTCTTTGAAGACCAACAGACAAGTGATCGACCAAGAAAATGACATGTGCCTGATGTAGACTTGCAATCCACCTTATCACCAGCATAATCAGCATCCGAGAATCCAACCAAATCAAATTTTGAGCCCTTGGGATACCATAATTCGAGTGTTGGGGTGTAAGCCAAATATCGAAGAATTCGCTTCACAGCTAAGTGATGCGATTCCTTTGGTGCCGCTTGGAATCGAGCACACATGCAAACACTAAGCATAATATCTGGCCTAGATGCACATAGATAAAGTAAAGAACCAATCATGGAGCGGTATACCTTTTGATTGAACTCTTTACCATTTTCGTCGGGACCAAGGTGGTGTTTGGCTCGCATTGGCGTCGTATAACCTTTGCAGTCTTCCATTCCAAACTTCTTCAGACAATATTTGAGGTATTTTTCTTGAGATATGAAGATGCCATTACTTTGCTGACGAATTTGAAGACCAAGGAAGAACTTCAGTTCTCCCATCATGGACATCTGATATTGCTCTTGCATCATGTATCCAAACTCATCACTATACTTCTGGTTGGTGCAGCCGAAGATAATGTCATCCACATATATTTGGCACACAAAAAGTTCGCAATCATATGTCCTCGTGAAGAGTGTGGGATCGAGGGATCCTGGTTTGAAGCCTTTGCTCTTCAGGAAGTCTTTGATCGTATCATACCATGCGCGAGGAGCTTGTTTGAGGCCATACAGTGCTTTGTTTAGCTTGTACACCATATCAGGATGTTTTGGATCTTCAAAGCCAGGTGGTTGCGCGACATATACTTCTTCTTCAATCTTGCCATTGAGAAATGCACTCTTCACATCCATTTGATATAGCAAAATGTTGTGATGATTAGCATAGGCTAGCAGTATGCGAATAGCTTCAAGCCTAGCAACAGGAGCAAATGTTTCATCGAAGTCAATTCCTTCAACTTGAGTATATCCTTGAGCCACAAGACGTGCTTTGTTTCTGATGACTTGACCATGCTCATCTTGCTTGTTTCGATATATCCATTTCGTTCCAATAATGTTATGCTTGCGAGGGTCAGGTCGCTTGACAAGTTCCCAAACATTATTCAGCTTGAACTGTTGAAGTTCTTCTTGCATGGCTTGAATCCATTCAGGTTCCATAAAAGCTTCAACAACTTTCTTGGGTTCTGATATTGACACAAATGAAAAGTGCACACAGAAGTTTGCTAACTGTGTTGCTCTTGAGCGAGTAAGCGGACCAGGCGCATTGATGCTGTCAATTATCTTCTCGATTTGTACTTCATTTGCAACACGAGGATGAACAGGACAAAGACTTTGCTCTTGCTGATCATTGTCATCATTGGGAGGATTGTCTTCGGTCTGAGCATTGTCTTCAGGTTGATTTCGTGCAGAGATGATAGGTTCCTCTTCAAGTTGTGCTTCTGAAGGCATGATTTCACCAGTTCCCATCAGCTTGATAGATTCGCTTGGAGGAGCTTCATCTAGTATACTTGGCAGGAGTTCTCTTTGTGAACCATTGGTTTCATCAAATCTCACATCCATAGTTTCGACGATCTTGTAGAGAAAGAGGTTGAAAACTCTGTAGGAGTGTGAGTCCTTTCCATAGCCAAGCATGAAGCCTTCGTGAGCCTTAGGCGCAAATTTTGACTTGTGATGGGGATCCTTGATCCAGCATCTAGCTCCAAATAGTCTGAAGTAACTGACATTTGGCTTCTTGCCAGTAAGGAGCTCATAGGATGTTTTGTTCAGAAGCTTATGGATGTAGACGTGGTTGATGATGTGACAGGTTGTATCAATAGCTTCAGGCCAGAACTTGTTCGAGGCATCTCAATGAGGGTTCTGTTTTTGCGCTCAACGATGCCATTTTGCCGAGGTGTGTATGGAGCAGAGAACTCATGAGTGATTCCCATTGTATCCAGATATAGATCAAGTCCTGTGTTCTTGAATTCAGTGCCATTGTCACTTCTGATATGCTTGATCTTCACGCCATAATTGTTCATTGCTCGATTGGCGAAGCGCCTGAAGACATCTTGCACTTCAGTCTTGTAAAGAATTATATGAACCCATGTGTATCTTGAGTAGTCATCAACAATGACGAAGCCATAGAGACAGGAAGTTGTTGTGAGGGTGGAGTAGTGAGTAGGTCCAAATAAGTCCATGTGTAGCAGCTCGAAGGGTTGAGATGTTGTCATGATTGTCTTCGAGAGGTGCTTTGCCCTTGTCATCTTTCCAGCTTCACAGGCACCACACAGATGATCCTTCTTAAACTTGACATCCTCGATGCCAATGACATGCTTCTTCTTGACGAGTGAGTGTAAGTTCCTCATGCCAGCATGTCCTAGCCTTCGATGCCAGAGCCAGCATTCTGAAGCTTTTGTGAGAAGACATACGGCAAGTTGTGGACCTGCTGAGAAATCTACCATGTATAGATCATCTTTCCTATATCCTTCAAAGACTAGAGACTTGTCAGATTCCATTAGTACAAGGCAATGATATTTTCCAAATAACACAATCATGTTTAAGTCACAAAGCATTGAGACAGACATTAAGTTGAACCCAAGGGATTCAACAAGCATCACTTTATCCATGTGTTGATCCCTAGAGATTGCAACTCTACCTAGACCCAATACCTTGCTTTTACCAGTGTCAGCAAATGTCATTTGACTCTTGTCGGATGGACGTAAGGTTGAGTCCATGAGAAGACTTCGATCACCAGTCATATGATTAGTGCATCTGCTATCAATAATCCATTCTGAAGCTTTTGGTGACATGCCCTACAGTGCAGCTAGGAGGATAGGCTTCACAAGGTATGTTGTGAAGCATAAGCATTTGACGCACACTAGGACTATCACAGCTTAGATCAAGATTAGAACACACAGTATGATAGATAAGAGATTCATATGTGGAATACATAGTAAGTCATTTTATCATGCGTCCCTTTATGTTTTAGGTCCCCAGCAATAATATCGGACGCCTTTGATTGCTGGCTGGAGACCACATTCTGCAAAAGAGAGTTAATTCTTCTTCACCACCCACATTTTCAGGGGTGGCTTAGAAGCAATGAGTCTAAGTGCAGCATCTGAGAATTTCGGCTTTGAAGCCCTAGCAAATAGCCTTGCAGGAGATGAATGATACTCATGTGAATAAGCAGAAAAGTTCTTAGTTCTATGAACATAGCGGTTTGAAGACACATGCTCATATTCATGAGTATGAGTATGATTTCCCTGCAAAACATTGGCGTTAGGGTGACTCAAGTGAGTCCTGTGTTCGTATGAAGCCGTTGGACCATATGATGCCTTTGGTCTGGGGTTTGTCTTCTTCCCTGGTGGTGTCATGATGACATTCACTGGAAGATTCTCAAGGCAGCTTTTGGGAACCTAGATCTTCTTCATAGGAGGTCCATTCCTGCAGTTAGTACCAATATACCTGGCAAACACCTCACCATTCTGATTTTTGAACAGTTTATAGTTTGCATCAAAGGATTCATCAATGATAATAGGATTAGCACAGGTAAATCCAGATAAAGTGGATGGATCCACTGAAGGTTCCTTTGCAGCAACCCAAGTGGTTTTGGGATACTGCTCAGGCTTCCAGTAGGAACCATCAGCATTCATTTTCCTCTCGAACCCAACACCCTCTTTCCTAGGGTTTCGGTTCAGAATCTGCTTTTTGAGGACATCGCAGAGTGTCTGATGTCCCTTCAAACTTTTGTACATCCCTGTTTCAAGCAATGTCTTCAACCTAGCATTTTCATCAGCAATAGTAGTGGTATCCTCCGCTGAGGGGTTAATAACCACATCAGTAGTTGAAGACAATGAAATAGCAGCAGCAGTGGAACATTCAGCAACAGATGTAGCGTTATCACGCTCAATGCATTTTAGACATGGTGGTTCAAATCCATCCTGAGCGGGACTGATCTGTTGAGCGCGAAGTGACTCATTCTCTTTTTGAAGATCTTCATGAGTCGCTTTCAATTTCTCAAGCTCTTGCTTCCTTTGGAGATAATCATAGGAGAGCTTTTCATATGTGGTTGAGAGCGTCTCATGAAGACTTTTAAGTTCTTGGTACTTAGCATGGAGATTTTTTATGTCTTCTACTAAGGACTGTGAACGTGTCATTTCCGCGTCCAACATGTCATCGCTTTTGTCTAACAGTTTTTGAGTATGTTCCATAGCCCTTTGTTGTTCAGTAGCAATTTTAGCAAGTGTTTTGTAGCTGGGTTTGGATTCACAGTCAGAGTCATCTTCACTTGATGTTTGAAAGTAAGCATCGCATGATTTTACCTTGGCACCACGTGCCATGAAGCAGTAGGTGGGAGCAGGATCGTCCATGTCATCAGCTTCAGCGTTGGTGTGGAAGTCATTGCCTTCAGTGTTGAAGATGGACTTGGCAACATAGGCTGTGGCTAGAGCCAGACTTGCAACGCCAAGGTCGGACTCCTCTCCAGATTCCACCTCCGCTCCTCAGAAGCAGACTCCTCCTCTGAATCCATTTCCTTGCCAACAAAGGCACGAGCCTTGCCTGATGAGCTCTTCTTGTGTGATGAAGACTTGGAAGAAGACTTTGAGGATTTCTTCTTCTTCTTGTCATCAGAATCATATTCCTTGCTCTTCTTCTTCTTCTTCTTCTCATTGTCCCACTATGGACACTCAGATATGTAGTGACCAGGTTTCTTGCACTTGTGGCAGGTTCTCTTCTTGTGGTCATGGGTGGAAGCTTCATCATTCTTGGAGCTAGATCGTGAAGACTTTCTGAAGCCCTTCTTCTTGGTGAGCCTCTGAAACTTCTTCACAAGCATGGCAAGTTCCTTTCCAATGTCTTCAGGATCATCAGAACCGCAGTCAGATTCTTCTTCAGATGAGGAAACCACTTTTGCCTTCAAGGCGCGAGTTCAGCCATAATTGAGACCATAGATATCTCTTTTCTCAGAAAGTTGGGACTCATGTGTGTTGAGCCTCTCAAGTATATCAGACGGATCGAGTGTCTTGAAGTCAGGACGTTCTTGTATCATGAGGGCAAGGGTGTCAAAGGAGCTGTCAAGTGATCTCAGCGGTGTCTTAACAATTTCATGCTTGGTGATCTCAGCGGCGCCAAGAGCTTGAAGCTCATTTGTGATGTCAGTCAGACGATCAAACATGAGCTGGACATTTTCATTGTCGTTTCTCTTGAAGCGGTTGAAGAGGTTGCGAAGAACACTGATCCTTTTATCTCTCTATGTTGAGACGCCTTCATTGACCTTGGATAGCCAGTCCCAGACTAGCTTCGACGTTTCCAGAGCACTCACACGGCCATACTGTCCTTTGGTCAGATGACCACAAATGATGTTCTTTGCAGAAGAGTCCAGTTGAATGAACTTCTTAACATCAGTGGGGGTGCCACCTTCACCAGTTTTGGGAACGCCGTTCTTGACGACATACCAGAGATCGACATCAATGGCTTCAAGATGCATGCGCGTCTTATTCTTCCAGTAGGGATATTCAGTTCCATCGAACACCGGACAAGCAGCGGAGACTTTGATTATCCCTGCAGTCGACATAGCTGAAACTCCAGGTGATTAAACCGAATCACACAGAACAAGGGAGTACCTTGCTCTGATACCAATTGAAAGTGCTAGTATCGACTAGAGGGGGGGTGAATAGGCGACTTTTATGAAAGTCTTCAAAACTTAGAAGTTTCGAAGACAAACAACAGAAATGACCTAGTTGATATGCAGCGGAAGATAAACTACCATAAGCAAGCCATAGTCAAATATGCAATAATGTGAAAGTACAGGACTAATAGCAGCTAAGTAGTAAGGATCAGGATGGAAGATAGTGTGAAGCCAATCAACAGTAGTAGTCAAGAAATGAAGTCAAACAGATATACAGATAGGCAGTGACTTTACGAAGACAAACTTAAGTAAAGGATGGAAAGGGATAGAACCAGTCGCTTGTTGAAGACACAGGATTTGGTGGACCAGTTCCAGTTGCTGTGACAACTGTACGTCTAGTTAGGGAGGCTGAGATTTAACTCAGAAGACCGTGTCTTCACCTTATTCCCCTTGAGCTAAGGACACCCAGTCCTCGCCCAATCACTCTGGTAAGTCTTCAAGGTAGACTTCCAAACCTTCACAGACTTTGTTCACCGGCAATCCACAATGACTCTTGGATGCTCAAAACGCGACGCCTAACCGGCTGGAGGATTCACAGTCCTTAAGTGTAATAAGTCTTCAGGTCACACAGACAGAAAGACTTCAGTGATGCCTAACACTCTTTGGCTCTGGGTGTTTGGGCTTTGTCCTCGCAAGGTTTTCTCTCTCTCAAATGCTTTGAGGTGGGTTGCTCTCAAATGACAAAAGCCATACACTAACTCTGAGCAGCCACCAATTTATGGTGTAGGGGGTGGGCTATTTATAGCCACAAGGCAACCCGACCTGATTTATCCGAAATGACCTTGGGTCACTAAGGAACTGACACGTGTTCCAACGGTCAGATTCCAAACACACGCGACAACTTTACTTGGGCTACAAGCAAGGCTGACTCATCCAGCTCTGGATAAGATTTGCTCTCATTGTCTTCGCTCGAAGACATAGGATTTGGGTTGAGCATCACTTCAGTCACTCGGACTTAGTTCATTTGGACACCACTTAACAGTACGGTGGTTCCTATGACTCAACAAAGAAGAAAAGGAAACAACGAAACCACACAGTCTTCGCGCTCCATAGTCTTCACGCAATGTCTTCTCATGTCATAGTCTTCAATATGAATATCTCTCATACCACCATTGTCTTCAATGTCTTCATACATTTTTAGGGGTCATCTCCGGTAGGTAAACCGAATCAATGAGGGACACTACCTGCGTTATCCTGCAACTCTCACAAACGCATTAGTCCCTCAACCAACTTTTTCGTCAGTACTCCAAAACCAACTAGGGGTGGCACTAGATGCATTTACAAACATCATCAGGTAAATCATCAAGGCTATGGCGTAGAGGATACTTTTTGTCACCAGTGTAAGTGCACATTAACCCGGAGTGGCCACTCAACGGGATGATCCGCCATGCGATCCAGCACCGGACTAAATCAATGCCATTTAAGCCGTTCCCCAATAGAGCTTTGATCTTTGCAAGGGTAGGGGCGAGCTTCTGGCGTTCAGCAGCTGACAACTTGTCGGGGAGCAGGTGATTGGATTCAAGACGTAGAGCGCGGAAGCCGGGCAGAGGGTTCTCATCAGTCGTAGAAGTATCTTGGCAGTAGAACCATGTCTGGTTCCAATCCTTGGGGTGACTCGGCAGTTGCACATAAGGAAAAATGGCATCTCTCCATCGTTGGATTGAGACACCGCCAAGTTCCAAACTAGGTCCGTTGGAGTATTCATTCTGGCGGTTCAAGTAAAATAATTCTCTGAAAAGAAGTAAGCAGGGCTCTTCTCCAAGGTACACCTCACAGAACACTTGAAAATTGCAAATATTAGACACAAAATTGGGACCAATGTCTTGAGGGTGGAGGTCGAAAAAGCGCAGAACGTCTCTAAAGAATTTAGAGCCAGGTGGTGAGAAGCCCCGGTTCATGTGATCAGTAAAAACAATGTCCTCCCCATCTTTGGGTTCAGGCTTCTCTTTTTTTGGTTTAGGAGGGTGATAAGACATGACATCCTTTTTGGGCAGATATCCGGTTTTCACAAAGTCGTCAAGTGTACTCTCCGTGATGATGGATTTGACCCAATTGCAAGAGGTGGTTGTTTTAGGCAGCATCATGAAGAAGGAAGCCTAAAAAGAGTAAATTTGCTGGTTCAATCTTAAGCCGAAGGAAAAAATATTACAAGCACATATTCAGACTGGCGGCTTACAAAGGGGCCTAATGGTATATGACTAATTGTGTTAGTTTATTTAAGCCGCCATGAGCAGTTTTGATGTTGTCTAATTGAGCATTACCATTAAAAGCCGGTGGTATGAGCCGCCATGTCTAGGTGGATCTATCAAAGTGCAGTTTTTGGCTAAGTGCTACACAAACAGGTTTCACAGATTGCAACCATTATTTTGGATCAGCGGCAGTTTAGAAAAAGAAAGTAAATCAAGACCTAAAAGCCAGTACAAATGTGTTCATAAGCTCCAAGGGGATCTTTTCTTCAAGGAAAGGGGCCCGCTAGTATTGAAAGTAAAGGTAAAAATAGCTACCGCATCAGTTATGTGCTATTTTTAGATCAAAGAGGCTCACGGTGCAAGCACTGAAGATGAACTACGATGAACTATGAAGAACACAGAGGAGTTCAGAAACCCTAATGCGGATCTGGGATACGGGAAAACAAATACTTACACATGCGGATCTACTGCGGAGAGGCGCCGCCCTATTCTGGTTCGTTCAGGGTGACGCGGCGGCCAAGATGAGGACGACGGTGCGCTTTGCGGCGGCGGCGGAGCTCGAGCGGCAGAAGGTCACGAGAGGAAGAAGGCGCTGGAAAGGGGGAAATGAGGAAAGACCAGTCGTTGCTATTTATAAGGAAGGGCCGATAAGTGGGTGCGAAAAACGAGGAGACCAGAACGTGGTTATCCAACAGCCCCAGCGTCTCGATTTTCGAAACGACCATTAAGATAAAGATTCGTTGAGGTATGTTTGATAAAATATGAATTAATGACAGGTGACCTCATGGCGGGTTATCACAAATCCAGAAGATGACGTCATGGCGGGTTATAAATTCTTGCACAAATGAAGAGGACAAGATTTTTTCTAAGTATTGAAGATTGACATGAACCAGTTTAAATCAATCTGGGGCCTAATGTTGGGGATATAATTATTAGCATAACCCGCCCAGGAGGGCCCGGGTCATACCTATGGCGATTCATCATTATGAAGCCCACGAAGATATTTGAAGATGGTGGTTCAGTTAAGGGCCCAAAGCCCAAAGGTGACTTAAGGCTCGTAGAGATAAACTGTCATGTATGTATGACTTGTATTATAAGGTAAGAATAGATAGTCACCGAGCCGAACAGTGTTTATGAGCCGGCCGGGACTCTGCGAGCCGCTGGGCGTCGACCTCTGTATATAAAGGGATGACTCGGCGGCGGTTCAGGGCAAGTAAAATCAGATTTCGCTCCCTGGTAATCGAGACATAAGCAATACCAACTCAAACTGGATTAGGCCTTTACCTTCACCGCAAGGGGCCGAACCAGTATAAACTCTCGTGACCTTTCCACAGCTCTAACCATAGCCTAGGAGACAGAGGGGAGAGGATGCTTACATTTGAATCCTGCATGGAGTCGTCACTGCTCTCGCCGTCGTTTCAGGACGCCATAACGCCGATGAATAGGCGGCGATGACGGTTGTGGGACAAAAGGACGCCTCCGGCTGAACCATTAAGGCACATCATCTTGAAATAAATTCAGGAATAAATGCGAGCATCAGGATTTGAACCCTGAAGGATTGGGGATACCACAGTCTCTCTAACCATCCAACCACAAGTTGGTTCGCAGTTTTTTTTGTTAATGGTACATGTACTGTGATGGTTTAATGGATTTAACTCGGTCGATCGAATGACCAGGAAAAGCGTCGGGCCGGAAGACGTATTACGAACTGACGCTCGCTCAATAGAATTTGGGTCGCGCTAACTGCCACACGTGTGGCAGGAAGGAAGACGCACCACACGTCTCTAATGTAAACAGATTGCCACGTCATCGCATGCATGCATGCAGGAATCTTTTTGGATTTTCATTTTTTAAAATGTTTTATCTCTTAAATGAAAAATCCGACTGAAAATCCGTTTTCACCATTAAAACCCTCACGATGAGATCTTCGAAACTAGATCCCATGTTGATATGTTTTGATGAAATTTTTTTTGGATTAAAAGTTGCCATGTCTATTGCATATGAATTGCCATGATATTTACACTGAAGTTGCCATTATATATTTCAGTTATTTTCTTCTATATTTAAAAGTAAATTTTGACATTTATAAAACGGGGAATTAAGAAACTAGACTTGCCATGAACCATAAACTAAAATTGCCATGATACATGCACGTAAAATTGCCAATGTTCATACAAAAAATAATTTTCATGGTCAAAGTACTAAAGTTGCCATCATCAAAATACTAAAATTGCCATGATCTACAAACTAAAATTGCCACATGGCAACTTTAGTTTAAGCCCTATGGCAACTGCAATGTAAACATCGTGGCAACTTCTGGCAAAAAAAAAAATTCGTCGAAACATATCAACATGGGGTCTAGTTTTGAAGATCTCGTCGAGACGGATTTAATGGTGAAAACGGATTTTTAGTTCGTTTTTTTATTTAGGAGATACAACATTTTTAAGCCGAAAACCAAAAAAAATTCTGCTGATGTCATCTATTCATACGTGGCAAAATGAATGGTGATGAAGGCGTGTGGACGATGTGCAAACGCCCACACGTGT